>NW_027656700.1:0-67930 GCF_964235325.1 Thermobia domestica
ATAAAGCTCAAATTGAAGGGCAAACCCATCCATTTTGTACGGTTGCGTTACAGGTCCTTTGTCCTTGAAGAAACATTAAAATTCCTCTTAAATGTTTTTTTTTTTTTTTAGTTTTTTCAAAATAAAACAGATTCGATTCCATTATATGTGGCTTTGACACACCATACTCTGCTTAACGAATGATAAGAGAGGAATATGTTACTGTGCCATTCAGAAGTACATACAGGGCATTCGTTAATATATGCAATTTCTTCACATTTTGAAAACCAAGTTAAACTTTCTGTACTACAAAGCTGAATTTTGCATCACCCTGTATATTTTTTACAAATCTCAACCAAATATGCTAACTAAATGTTCTACACATCATCATGGGAAACTAATGCACAAATTACTACAAACTGCACTAAAAAATGAACGTAGTACCTGTTGCTTTAGAAGAAATATTTAACCCTCTCACGGCTGATGAGACCACGTGACACTCGTTGTAACTGGAAAATATACGGCTTCAACCACTAATTTCTTCATTTTTTTTAAAACCTCTCCTATTTGGTACATATATGTTGTTAGGCAACTATTCAACAATATAGCATATGTCATTCTACATATATATTATATTGTTATCCATTGTTACTATATACTACATACTATTCGCCATATCTCCCAAAGTTATTTATATATTTTGACGAAATAAAGCTCAAATTGAAGAGGAAACCCTCCACTTTGTCCTGTTGCGATAAGGGTCCTTTGTCCTTGAAGAAACGTTAAAATTCCTCTTCTAACGTTTGTTTCTCTTTTTTAGTTTTTTCAAAATAAAACAGATTCGATTCCATTATATGTGGCTTTGACACACCATACTATGGTTAACGAATGCTAAAAGAGGAATATGTTACTGTGCCATTCAGAAGTACATACAGGGCATTCGTTAATATATGCAATTTCTTCACATTTTGAAAACCAAGTTAAACTTTCTGTACTACAAAGCTGAATTTTGCATCACCCTGTATATTTTTTACAAATCTCAACCAAATATGCTAACTAAATGTTCTACACATCATCATGGGAAACTAATGCACAAATTACTACAAACTGCACTAAAAAATGAACGTAGTACCTGTTGCTTTAGAAGAAATATTTAACCCTCTCACGGCTGATGAGACCACGTGTCACTCGTTGTAACTGGAAAATATATGGCTTCAACCACTAATTTCTTCAATTTTTTTAAAAAAAACTCTCCTATTTGGTATATATGTTGTTAGGCAACTATTCAACAATATAGCATATGTCATTCTACATATATATTATATTCTTATCCATTGTTACTATATACTACATACTATTCGCCATATCTCCCAAAGTTATTTACATATTTTGACGAAATAAAGCTCAAATTGAAGGGCAAACCCATCCATTTTGTACGGTTGCGTTACAGGTCCTTTGTCCTTGAAGAAACATTAAAATTCCTCTTAAATGTTTTTTTTTTTTTTTAGTTTTTTCAAAATAAAACAGATTCGATTCCATTATATGTGGCTTTGACACACCATACTCTGCTTAACGAATGATAAGAGAGGAATATGTTACTGTGCCATTCAGAAGTACATACAGGGCATTCGTTAATATATGCAATTTCTTCACATTTTGAAAACCAAGTTAAACTTTCTGTACTACAAAGCTGAATTTTGCATCACCCTGTATATTTTTTACAAATCTCAACCAAATATGCTAACTAAATGTTCTACACATCATCATGGGAAACTAATGCACAAATTACTACAAACTGCACTAAAAAATGAACGTAGTACCTGTTGCTTTAGAAGAAATATTTAACCCTCTCACGGCTGATGAGACCACGTGACACTCGTTGTAACTGGAAAATATATGGCTTCAACCACTAATTTCTTCATTTTTTTTAAAACCTCTCCTATTTGGTACATATATGTTGTTAGGCAACTATTCAACAATATAGCATATGTCATTCTACATATATATTATATTCTTATCCATTGTTACTATATACTACATACTATTCGCCATATCTCCCAAACTTATTTACATATTTTGACGAAATAAAGCTCAAATTGAAGGGCAAACCCCTCCACTTTGTCCTGTTGCGATAAGGGTCCTTTGCCCTTGAAGAAACGTTATAATTTTCCTTATAACGTTTGTTTCTGTTTTTTAGTTTTTTCAAAATAAAACAGATTCGATTCCATTATATGTGGCTTTGACACACCATACTATGGTTAACGAATGATAAAAGAGGAATATGTTACTGTGCCATTCAGAAGTACATACAGGGCATTCGTTAATATATGCAATTTCTTCACATTTTGAAAACCAAGTTAAAATTTCTGTACTACAAAGCTGAATTTTGCATCACCCTGTATATTTTTTACAAATCTCAACCAAATATGCTAACTAAATGTTCTACACATCATCATGGGAAACTAATGCACAAATTACTACAAACTGCACTAAAAAATGAACGTAGTACCTGTTGCTTTAGAAGAAATATTTAACCCTCTCACGGCTGATGAGACCACGTGTCACTCGTTGTAACTGGAAAATATATGGCTTCAACCACTAATTTCTTCAATTTTTTTAAAAAAAAACTCTCCTATTTGGTATATATGTTGTTAGGCAACTATTCTACAATATAGCATATGTCATTCTACATATCTATTATATTGTTATCCATTGTTACTATATTATACATACTATTCGCCATATCTCCCAAACTTATTTACATATTTTGACGAAATAAAGCTCAAATTGAAGGGCAAACCCCTCCACTTTGTCCTGTTGCGATAAGGGTCCTTTGCCCTTGAAGAAACGTTAAAATTTTCCTTATAACGTTTGTTTCTGTTTTTTAGTTTTTTCAAAATAAAACAGATTCGATTCCATTATATGTGGCTTTGACACACCATACTATGGTTAACGAATTCTAAAAGAGGAATATGTTACTGTGCCATTCAGAAGTACATACAGGGCATTCGTTAATATATGCAATTTCTTCACATTTTGAAACCAAGTTAAACTTTCTGTACTACAAAGCTGAATTTTGCATCACCCTGTATATTTTTTACAAATCTCAACCAAATATGCTAACTAAATGTTCTACACATCATCATGGGAAACTAATGCACAAATTACTACAAACTGCACTAAAAAATGAACGTAGTACCTGTTGCTTTAGAAGAAATATTTAACCCTCTCACGGCTGATGTGACCACGTGACACTCGTTGTAACTGGAAAATATATGGCTTCAACCACTAATTTCTTCATTTTTTTTAAAACCTCTCCTATTTGGTACATATATGTTGTTAGGCAACTATTCAACAATATAGCATATGTCATTCTACATATATATTATATTCTTATCCATTGTTACTATATACTACATACTATTCGCCATATCTCCCAAAGTTATTTACATATTTTGACGAAATAAAAGCTCAAATTGAAGGGCAAACCCATCCATTTTGTACGGTTGCGTTACAGGTCCTTTGTCTTTGAAGAAACATTAAAATTCCTCTACTAACATTTGTTTTTTTTTTTAGTTTTTTCAAAATAAAACAGATTCGATTCCATTATATGTGGCTTTGACACACCATACTATGGTTAACGAATGCTAAAAGAGGAATATGTTACTGTGCCATTCAGAAGTACATACAGGGCATTCGTTAATATATGCAATTTCTTCACATTTTGAAAACCAAGTTAAACTTTCTGTACTACAAAGCTGAATTTTGCATCACCCTGTATATTTTTTACAAATCTCAACCAAATATGCTAACTAAATGCTCTACACATCATCATGGGAAGCTAATGCACAAATTACTACAAACTGCACTAAAAAATGAACGTAGTACCTGTTGCTTTAGAAGAAATATTTAACCCTCTCACGGCTGATGAGACTTCGTGACACTCGTTGTAACTGGAAAATATATGGCTTCAACCACTAATTTCTTCAATTTTTTAAAAAAAACTCTCCTATTTGGTATATATGTTGTTAGGCAACTATTCAACAATATAGCATATGTCATTCTACATATATATTATATTGTTATCCATTGTTACTATATACTACATACTATTCGCCATATCTCCCAAACTTATTTACATATTTTGACGAAATAAAGCTCAAATTGAAGGGCAAACCCCTCCACTTTGTCCTGTTGCGATAAGGGTCCTTTGCCCTTGAAGAAACGTTAAAATTTTCCTTATAACGTTTGTTTCTGTTTTTTAGTTTTTTCAAAATAAAACAGATTCGATTCCATTATATGTGGCTTTGACACACCATACTATGGTTAACGAATTCTAAAAGAGGAATATGTTACTGTGCCATTCAGAAGTACATACAGGGCATTCGTTAATATATGCAATTTCTTCACATTTTGAAAACCAAGTTAAACTTTCTGTACTACAAAGCTGAATTTTGCATCACCCTGTATATTTTTTACAAATCTCAACCAAATATGCTAACTAAATGTTCTACACATCATCATGGGAAACTAATGCACAAATTACTACAAACTGCACTAAAAAATGAACGTAGTACCTGTTGCTTTAGAAGAAATATTTAACCCTCTCACGGCTGATGAGACCACGTGACACTCGTTGTAACTGGAAAATATACGGCTTCAACCACTAATTTCTTCATTTTTTTTAAAACCTCTCCTATTTGGTACATATATGTTGTTAGGCAACTATTCAACAATATAGCATATGTCATTCTACATATATATTATATTGTTATCCATTGTTACTATATACTACATACTATTCGCCATATCTCCCAAAGTTATTTATATATTTTGACGAAATAAAGCTCAAATTGAAGAGGAAACCCCTCCACTTTGTCCTGTTGCGATAAGGGTCCTTTGTCCTTGAAGAAACGTTAAAATTCCTCTTCTAACGTTTGTTTCTCTTTTTTAGTTTTTTCAAAATAAAACAGATTCGATTCCATTATATGTGGCTTTGACACACCATACTATGGTTAACGAATGCTAAAAGAGGAATATGTTACTGTGCCATTCAGAAGTACATACAGGGCATTCGTTAATATATGCAATTTCTTCACATTTTGAAAACCAAGTTAAACTTTCTGTACTACAAAGCTGAATTTTGCATCACCCTGTATATTTTTTACAAATCTCAACCAAATATGCTAACTAAATGTTCTACACATCATCATGGGAAACTAATGCACAAATTACTACAAACTGCACTAAAAAATGAACGTAGTACCTGTTGCTTTAGAAGAAATATTTAACCCTCTCACGGCTGATGTGACCACGTGACACTCGTTGTAACTGGAAAATATATGGCTTCAACCACTAATTTCTTCATTTTTTTAAAACCTCTCCTATTTGGTACATATATGTTGTTAGGCAACTATTCAACAATATAGCATATGTCATTCTACATATATATTATATTCTTATCCATTGTTACTATATACTACATACTATTCGCCATATCTCCAAAGTTATTTACATATTTTGACGAAATAAAGCTCAAATTGAAGGGCAAACCCATCCATTTTGTACGGTTGCGTTACAGGTCCTTTGTCTTTGAAGAAACATTAAAATTCCTCTACTAACATTTGTTTTTTTTTTTAGTTTTTTCAAAATAAAACAGATTCGATTCCATTATATGTGGCTTTGACACACCATACTATGGTTAACGAATGCTAAAAGAGGAATATGTTACTGTGCCATTCAGAAGTACATACAGGGCATTCGTTAATATATGCAATTTCTTCACATTTTGAAAACCAAGTTAAACTTTCTGTACTACAAAGCTGAATTTTGCATCACCCTGTATATTTTTTACAAATCTCAACCAAATATGCTAACTAAATGTTCTACACATCATCATGGGAAACTAATGCACAAATTACTACAAACTGCACTAAAAAATGAACGTAGTACCTGTTGCTTTAGAAGAAATATTTAACCCTCTCACGGCTGATGAGACCACGTGACACTCGTTGTAACTGGAAAATATATGGCTTCAACCACTAATTTCTTCATTTTTTTAAAACCTCTCCTATTTGGCACATATATGTTGTTAGGCAACTATTCAACAATATAGCATATGTCATTCTACATATATATTATATTGTTATCCATTGTTACTATATACTACATACTATTCGCCATATCTCCCAAAGTTATTTATATATTTTGACGAAATAAAGCTCAAATTGAAGGGCAAACCCCTCCACTTTGTCCTGTTGCGATAAGGGTCCTTTGCCCTTGAAGAAACGTTAAAATTTTCCTTATAACGTTTGTTTCTGTTTTTTAGTTTTTTCAAAATAAAACAGATTCGATTCCATTATATGTGGCTTTGACACACCATACTATGGTTAACGAATGATAAAAGAGGAATATGTTACTGTGCCATTCAGAAGTACATACAGGGCATTCGTTAATATATGCAATTTCTTCACATTTTGAAAACCAAGTTAAACTTTCTGTACTACAAAGCTGAATTTTGCATCACCCTGTATATTTTTTACAAATCTCAACCAAATATGCTAACTAAATGTTCTACACATCACCATGGGAAACTAATGCACAAATTACTACAAACTGCACTAAAAAATGAACGTAGTACCTGTTGCTTTAGAAGAAATATTTAACCCTCTCACGGCTGATAAGACCACGTGTCACTCGTTGTAACTGGAAAATATATGGCTTCAACCACTAATTTCTTCAATTTTTTAAAAAAAACTCTCCTATTTGGTATATATGTTGTTAGGCAACTATTCAACAATATAGCATATGTCATTCTACATATATATTATATTGTTATCCATTGTTACTATATACTACATACTATTCGCCATATCTCCCAAACTTATTTACATATTTTGACGAAATAAAGCTCAAATTGAAGGGCAAACCCCTCCACTTTGTCCTGTTGCGATAAGGGTCCTTTGCCCTTGAAGAAACGTTAAAATTTTCCTTATAACGTTTGTTTCTGTTTTTTAGTTTTTTCAATATAAAACAGATTCGATTCCATTATATGTGGCTTTGACACACCATACTATGGTTAACGAATTCTAAAAGAGGAATATGTTACTGTGCCATTCAGAAGTACATACAGGGCATTCGTTAATATATGCAATTTCTTCACATTTTGAAACCAAGTTAAACTTTCTGTACTACAAAGCTGAATTTTGCATCACCCTGTATATTTTTTACAAATCTCAACCAAATATGCTAACTAAATGTTCTACACATCATCATGGGAAACTAATGCACAAATTACTACAAACTGCACTAAAAAATGAACGTAGTACCTGTTGCTTTAGAAGAAATATTTAACCCTCTCACGGCTGATGTGACCACGTGACACTCGTTGTAACTGGAAAATATATGGCTTCAACCACTAATTTCTTCATTTTTTTTAAAACCTCTCCTATTTGGTACATATATGTTGTTAGGCAACTATTCAACAATATAGCATATGTCATTCTACATATATATTATATTCTTATCCATTGTTACTATATACTACATACTATTCGCCATATCTCCCAAAGTTATTTACATATTTTGACGAAATAAAGCTCAAATTGAAGGGCAAACCCATCCATTTTGTACAGTTGCGTTACAGGTCCTTTGTCTTTGAAGAAACATTAAAATTCCTCTACTAACATTTGTTTTTTTTTTAGTTTTTTCAAAATAAAACAGATTCGATTCCATTATATGTGGCTTTGACACACCATACTATGGTTAACGAATGCTAAAAGAGGAATATGTTACTGTGCCATTCAGAAGTACATACAGGGCATTCGTTAATATATGCAATTTCTTCACATTTTGAAAACCAAGTTAAACTTTCTGTACTACAAAGCTGAATTTTGCATCACCCTGTATATTTTTTACAAATCTCAACCAAATATGCTAACTAAATGCTCTACACATCATCATGGGAAGCTAATGCACAAATTACTACAAACTGCACTAAAAAATGAACGTAGTACCTGTTGCTTTAGAAGAAATATTTAACCCTCTCACGGCTGATGAGACCACGTGACACTCGTTGTAACTGGAAAATATATGGCTTCAACCACTAATTTCTTCAATTTTTTTAAAAAAACTCTCCTATTTGGTATATATGTTGTTAGGCAACTATTCAACAATATAGCATATGTCATTCTACATATATATTATATTGTTATCCATTGTTACTATATACTACATACTATTCGCCATATCTCCCAAACTTATTTACATATTTTGACGAAATAAAGCTCAAATTGAAGGGCAAACCCCTCCACTTTGTCCTGTTGCGATAAGGGTCCTTTGCCCTTGAAGAAACGTTAAAATTTTCCTTATAACGTTTGTTTCTGTTTTTTAGTTTTTTCAAAATAAAACAGATTCGATTCCATTATATGTGGCTTTGACACACCATACTATGGTTAACGAATTCTAAAAGAGGAATATGTTACTGTGCCATTCAGAAGTACATACAGGGCATTCGTTAATATATGCAATTTCTTCACATTTTGAAACCAAGTTAAACTTTCTGTACTACAAAGCTGAATTTTGCATCACCCTGTATATTTTTTACAAATCTCAACCAAATATGCTAACTAAATGTTCTACACATCATCATGGGAAACTAATGCACAAATTACTACAAACTGCACTAAAAAATGAACGTAGTACCTGTTGCTTTAGAAGAAATATTTAACCCTCTCACGGCTGATGTGACCACGTGACACTCGTTGTAACTGGAAAATATATGGCTTCAACCACTAATTTCTTCATTTTTTTTAAAACCTCTCCTATTTGGTACATATATGTTGTTAGGCAACTATTCAACAATATAGCATATGTCATTCTACATATATATTATATTCTTATCCATTGTTACTATATACTACATACTATTCGCCATATCTCCCAAAGTTATTTACATATTTTGACGAAATAAAGCTCAAATTGAAGGGCAAACCCATCCATTTTGTACGGTTGCGTTACAGGTCCTTTGTCCTTGAAGAAACATTAAAATTCCTCTTAAATGTTTTTTTTTTTTTTTTTTTTAGTTTTTTCAAAATAAAACAGATTCGATTCCATTATATGTGGCTTTGACACACCATACTATGGTTAACGAATGCTAAAAGAGGAATATGTTACTGTGCCATTCAGAAGTACATACAGGGCATTCGTTAATATATGCAATTTCTTCACATTTTGAAAACCAAGTTAAACTTTCTGTACTACAAAGCTGAATTTTGCATCACCCTGTATATTTTTTACAAATCTCAACCAAATATGCTAACTAAATGTTCTACACATCATCATGGGAAACTAATGCACAAATTACTACAAACTGCACTAAAAAATGAACGTAGTACCTGTTGCTTTAGAAGAAATATTTAACCCTCACACGGCTGATGAGACCACGTGACACTCGTTGTAACTGGAAAATATATGGCTTCAACCACTAATTTCTTCAATTTTTTAAAAAAAACTCTCCTATTTGGTATATATGTTGTTAGGCAACTATTCAACAATATAGCATATGTCATTCTACATATATATTATATTGTTATCCATTGTTACTATATACTACATACTATTCGCCATATCTCCCAAACTTATTTACATATTTTGACGAAATAAAGCTCAAATTGAAGGGCAAACCCCTCCACTTTGTCCTGTTGCGATAAGGGTCCTTTGCCCTTGAAGAAACGTTAAAATTTTCCTTATAACGTTTGTTTCTGTTTTTTAGTTTTTTCAAAATAAAACAGATTCGATTCCATTATATGTGGCTTTCACACACCATACTATGGTTAACGAATTCTAAAAGAGGAATATGTTACTGTGCCATTCAGAAGTACATACAGGGCATTCGTTAATATATGCAATTTCTTCACATTTTGAAAACCAAGTTAAACTTTCTGTACTACAAAGCTGAATTTTGCATCACCCTGTATATTTTTTACAAATCTCAACCAAATATGCTAACTAAATGCTCTACACATCATCATGGGAAGCTAATGCACAAATTACTACAAACTGCACTAAAAAATGAACGTAGTACCTGTTGCTTTAGAAGAAATATTTAACCCTCTCACGGCTGATGAGACCACGTGACACTCGTTGTAACTGGAAAATATATGGCTTCAACCACTAATTTCTTCAATTTTTTTAAAAAAACTCTCCTATTTGGTATATATGTTGTTAGGCAACTATTCAACAATATAGCATATGTCATTCTACATATATATTATATTGTTATCCATTGTTACTATATACTACATACTATTCGCCATATCTCCCAAACTTATTTACATATTTTGACGAAATAAAGCTCAAATTGAAGGGCAAACCCCTCCACTTTGTCCTGTTGCGATAAGGGTCCTTTGCCCTTGAAGAAACGTTAAAATTTTCCTTATAACGTTTGTTTCTGTTTTTTAGTTTTTTCAAAATAAAACAGATTCGATTCCATTATATGTGGCTTTGACACACCATACTATGGTTAACGAATTCTAAAAGAGGAATATGTTACTGTGCCATTCAGAAGTACATACAGGGCATTCGTTAATATATGCAATTTCTTCACATTTTGAAAACCAAGTTAAACTTTCTGTACTACAAAGCTGAATTTTGCATCACCCTGTATATTTTTTACAAATCTCAACCAAATATGCTAACTAAATGTTCTACACATCATCATGGGAAACTAATGCACAAATTACTACAAACTGCACTAAAAAATGAACGTAGTACCTGTTGCTTTAGAAGAAATATTTAACCCTCTCACGGCTGATGTGACCACGTGACACTCGTTGTAACTGGAAAATATATGGCTTCAACCACTAATTTCTTCATTTTTTTTAAAACCTCTCCTATTTGGTACATATATGTTGTTAGGCAACTATTCAACAATATAGCATATGTCATTCTACATATATATTATATTCTTATCCATTGTTACTATATACTACATACTATTCGCCATATCTCCCAAAGTTATTTACATATTTTGACGAAATAAAGCTCAAATTGAAGGGCAAACCCATCCATTTTGTACGGTTGCGTTACAGGTCCTTTGTCCTTGAAGAAACATTAAAATTCCTCTTATAACGTTTGTTTTTTTTTTTTTTGTTTTTTTTTTTTTTAGTTTTTTCAAAATAAAACAGATTCGATTCCATTATATGTGGCTTTGACACACCATACTATGGTTAACGAATGCTAAAAGAGGAATATGTTACTGTGCCATTCAGAAGTACATACAGGGCATTCGTTAATATATGCAATTTCTTCACATTTTGAAAACCAAGTTAAACTTTCTGTACTACAAAGCTGAATTTTGCATCACCCTGTATATTTTTTACAAATCTCAACCAAATATGCTAACTAAATGTTCTACACATCATCATGGGAAACTAATGCACAAATTACTACAAACTGCACTAAAAAATGAACGTAGTACCTGTTGCTTTAGAAGAAATATTTAACCCTCACACGGCTGATGAGACCACGTGACACTCGTTGTAACTGGAAAATATATGGCTTCAACCACTAATTTCTTCAATTTTTTAAAAAAAACTCTCCTATTTGGTATATATGTTGTTAGGCAACTATTCAACAATATAGCATATGTCATTCTACATATATATTATATTGTTATCCATTGTTACTATATACTACATACTATTCGCCATATCTCCCAAACTTATTTACATATTTTGACGAAATAAAGCTCAAATTGAAGGGCAAACCCCTCCACTTTGTCCTGTTGCGATAAGGGTCCTTTGCCCTTGAAGAAACGTTAAAATTTTCCTTATAACGTTTGTTTCTGTTTTTTAGTTTTTTCAAAATAAAACAGATTCGATTCCATTATATGTGGCTTTCACACACCATACTATGGTTAACGAATTCTAAAAGAGGAATATGTTACTGTGCCATTCAGAAGTACATACAGGGCATTCGTTAATATATGCAATTTCTTCACATTTTGAAAACCAAGTTAAACTTTCTGTACTACAAAGCTGAATTTTGCATCACCCTGTATATTTTTTACAAATCTCAACCAAATATGCTAACTAAATGCTCTACACATCATCATGGGAAGCTAATGCACAAATTACTACAAACTGCACTAAAAAATGAACGTAGTACCTGTTGCTTTAGAAGAAATATTTAACCCTCTCACGGCTGATGAGACCACGTGACACTCGTTGTAACTGGAAAATATATGGCTTCAACCACTAATTTCTTCAATTTTTTTAAAAAAACTCTCCTATTTGGTATATATGTTGTTAGGCAACTATTCAACAATATAGCATATGTCATTCTACATATATATTATATTGTTATCCATTGTTACTATATACTACATACTATTCGCCATATCTCCCAAACTTATTTACATATTTTGACGAAATAAAGCTCAAATTGAAGGGCAAACCCCTCCACTTTGTCCTGTTGCGATAAGGGTCCTTTGCCCTTGAAGAAACGTTAAAATTTTCCTTATAACGTTTGTTTCTGTTTTTTAGTTTTTTCAAAATAAAACAGATTCGATTCCATTATATGTGGCTTTGACACACCATACTATGGTTAACGAATTCTAAAAGAGGAATATGTTACTGTGCCATTCAGAAGTACATACAGGGCATTCGTTAATATATGCAATTTCTTCACATTTTGAAACCAAGTTAAACTTTCTGTACTACAAAGCTGAATTTTGCATCACCCTGTATATTTTTTACAAATCTCATCCAAATATGCTAACTAAATGTTCTACACATCATCATGGGAAACTAATGCACAAATTACTACAAACTGCACTAAAAAATGAACGTAGTACCTGTTGCTTTAGAAGAAATATTTAACCCTCTCACGGCTGATGTGACCACGTGACACTCGTTGTAACTGGAAAATATATGGCTTCAACCACTAATTTCTTCATTTTTTTTAAAACCTCTCCTATTTGGTACATATATGTTGTTAGGCAACTATTCAACAATATAGCATATGTCATTCTACATATATATTATATTCTTATCCATTGTTACTATATACTACATACTATTCGCCATATCTCCCAAAGTTATTTACATATTTTGACGAAATAAAGCTCAAATTGAAGGGCAAACCCATCCATTTTGTACGGTTGCGTTACAGGTCCTTTGTCCTTGAAGAAACATTAAAATTCCTCTTATAACGTTTGTTTTTTTTTTTTTTTTTTTAGTTTTTTCAAAATAAAACAGATTCGATTCCATTATATGTGGCTTTGACACACCATACTATGGTTAACGAATGCTAAAAGAGGAATATGTTACTGTGCCATTCAGAAGTACATACAGGGCATTCGTTAATATATGCAATTTCTTCACATTTTGAAAACCAAGTTAAACTTTCTGTACTACAAAGCTGAATTTTGCATCACCCTGTATATTTTTTACAAATCTCAACCAAATATGCTAACTAAATGTTCTACACATCATCATGGGAAACTAATGCACAAATTACTACAAACTGCACTAAAAAATGAACGTAGTACCTGTTGCTTTAGAAGAAATATTTAACCCTCACACGGCTGATGAGACCACGTGACACTCGTTGTAACTGGAAAATATATGGCTTCAACCACTAATTTCTTCAATTTTTTAAAAAAAACTCTCCTATTTGGTATATATGTTGTTAGGCAACTATTCAACAATATAGCATATGTCATTCTACATATATATTATATTGTTATCCATTGTTACTATATACTACATACTATTCGCCATATCTCCCAAACTTATTTACATATTTTGACGAAATAAAGCTCAAATTGAAGGGCAAACCCCTCCACTTTGTCCTGTTGCGATAAGGGTCCTTTGCCCTTGAAGAAACGTTAAAATTTTCCTTATAACGTTTGTTTCTGTTTTTTAGTTTTTTCAAAATAAAACAGATTCGATTCCATTATATGTGGCTTTCACACACCATACTATGGTTAACGAATTCTAAAAGAGGAATATGTTACTGTGCCATTCAGAAGTACATACAGGGCATTCGTTAATATATGCAATTTCTTCACATTTTGAAAACCAAGTTAAACTTTCTGTACTACAAAGCTGAATTTTGCATCACCCTGTATATTTTTTACAAATCTCAACCAAATATGCTAACTAAATGTTCTACACATCATCATGGGAAACTAATGCACAAATTACTACAAACTGCACTAAAAAATGAACGTAGTACCTGTTGCTTTAGAAGAAATATTTAACCCTCTCACGGCTGATGAGACCACGTGACACTCGTTGTAACTGGAAAATATATGGCTTCAACCACTAATTTTTTCATTTTTTTAAAAAAACTCTCCTATTTGGTACATATATGTTGTTAGGCAACTATTCAACAATATAGCATATGTCATTCTACATATATATTATATTCTTATCCATTGTTACTATATACTACATACTATTCGCCATATCTCCCAAAGTTATTTACATATTTTGACGAAATAAAGCTAAAATTGAAGAGGAAACCCCTCCATTTTGTCCTGTTGCGATAAGGGTCCTTTGCCCTTGAAGAAACATTAAAATTCCTCTTATAACGTTTATTTCTCTTTTTTAGTTTTTTCAAAATAAAACAGATTCGATTCCATTATATGTGGCTTTGACACACCATACTGTGCTTAACGAATGATAAAAGAGGAATATGTTACTGTGCCATTCAGAAGTACATACAGGGCATTCGTTAATATATGCAATTTCTTCACATTTTGAAAACCAATTTATACTTTCTGTACTACAAAGCTGAATTTTGCATCACCCTGTATATTTTTTCCAAATCTCAACCAAATATGCTAACTAAATGTTCTACACACCATGATGGGAAAATAAATGCACAAATTACTACAAATTGCACTAAAAAATGAACGTAGTACCTGTTGCTTTAGAAGAAATAGTTAACCCTCTCACGGCTGATGAGACCACGTGACACTCGTTGTAACTGGAAAATGTATGGCTTCAACCACTAATTTCTTCATTTTTTTTAAAAAACTCTCCTATTTGGTACATATATGTTGTTAGGCAACTATTCAACAATATAGCATATGTCATTCTACATATATATTATATTCTTATCCATTGTTACTATATACTACATACTATTCGCCATATCTCCCAAAGTTATTTACATATTTTGACGAAATAAAGCTCAAATTGAAGGGCAAACCCATCCATTTTGTACGGTTGCGTTACAGGTCCTTTGTCCTTGAAGAAACATTAAAATTCCTCTTAAATGTTTTTTTTTTTTTTTTTTTTTTAGTTTTTTCAAAATAAAACAGATTCGATTCCATTATATGTGGCTTTGACACACCATACTCTGCTTAACGAATGATAAGAGAGGAATATGTTACTGTGCCATTCAGAAGTACATACAGGGCATTCGTTAATATATGCAATTTCTTCACATTTTGAAAACCAAGTTAAACTTTCTGTACTACAAAGCTGAATTTTGCATCACCCTGTATATTTTTTACAAATCTCAACCAAATATGCTAACTAAATGTTCTACACATCATCATGGGAAACTAATGCACAAATTACTACAAACTGCACTAAAAAATGAACGTAGTACCTGTTGCTTTAGAAGAAATATTTAACCCTCTCACGGCTGATGAGACCACGTGACACTCGTTGTAACTGGAAAATATATGGTTTCAACCACTAATTTCTTCATTTTTTTTAAAACCTCTCCTATTTGGTACATATATGTTGTTAGGCAACTATTCAACAATATAGCATATGTCATTCTACATATATATTATATTCTTATCCATTGTTACTATATACTACATACTATTCGCCATATCTCCCAAACTTATTTACATATTTTGACGAAATAAAGCTCAAATTGAAGGGCAAACCCCTCCACTTTGTCCTGTTGCGATAAGGGTCCTTTGCCCTTGAAGAAACGTTATAATTTTCGTTATAACGTTTGTTTCTGTTTTTTAGTTTTTTCAAAATAAAACAGATTCGATTCCATTATATGTGGCTTTGACACACCATACTATGGTTAACGAATGATAAAAGAGGAATATGTTACTGTGCCATTCAGAAGTACATACAGGGCATTCGTTAATATATGCAATTTCTTCACATTTTGAAAACCAAGTTAAAATTTCTGTACTACAAAGCTGAATTTTGCATCACCCTGTATATTTTTTACAAATCTCAACCAAATATGCTAACTAAATGTTCTACACATCATCATGGGAAACTAATGCACAAATTACTACAAACTGCACTAAAAAATGAACGTAGTACCTGTTGCTTTAGAAGAAATATTTAACCCTCTCACGGCTGCTGAGACCACGTGTCACTCGTTGTAACTGGAAAATATATGGCTTCAACCACTAATTTCTTCAATTTTTTTAAAAAAAACTCTCCTATTTGGTATATATGTTGTTAGGCAACTATTCAACAATATAGCATATGTCATTCTACATATCTATTATATTGTTATCCATTGTTACTATATTATACATACTATTCGCCATATCTCCCAAACTTATTTACATATTTTGACGAAATAAAGCTCAAATTGAAGGGCAAACCCCTCCACTTTGTCCTGTTGCGATAAGGGTCCTTTGCCCTTGAAGAAACGTTAAAATTTTCCTTATAACGTTTGTTTCTGTTTTTTAGTTTTTTCAAAATAAAACAGATTCGATTCCATTATATGTGGCTTTGACACACCATACTATGGTTAACGAATTCTAAAAGAGGAATATGTTACTGTGCCATTCAGAAGTACATACAGGGCATTCGTTAATATATGCAATTTCTTCACATTTTGAAACCAAGTTAAACTTTCTGTACTACAAAGCTGAATTTTGCATCACCCTGTATATTTTTTACAAATCTCAACCAAATATGCTAACTAAATGTTCTACACATCATTATGGGAAACTAATGCACAAATTACTACAAACTGCACTAAAAAATGAACGTAGTACCTGTTGCTTTAGAAGAAATATTTAACCCTCTCACGGCTGATGTGACCACGTGACACTCGTTGTAACTGGAAAATATATGGCTTCAACCACTAATTTCTTCATTTTTTTTAAAACCTCTCCTATTTGGTACATATATGTTGTTAGGCAACTATTCAACAATATAGCATATGTCATTCTACATATATATTATATTCTTATCCATTGTTACTATATACTACATACTATTCGCCATATCTCCCAAAGTTATTTACATATTTTGACGAAATCAAGCTCAAATTGAAGGGCAAACCCATCCATTTTGTACGGTTGCGTTACAGGTCCTTTGTCCTTGAAGAAACATTAAAATTCCTCTTATAACGTTTGTTTTTTTTTTTTTTTTAGTTTTTTCAAAATAAAACAGATTCGATTCCATTATATGTGGCTTTGACACACCATACTATGGTTAACGAATGCTAAAAGAGGAATATGTTACTGTGCCATTCAGAAGTACATACAGGGCATTCGTTAATATATGCAATTTCTTCACATTTTGAAAACCAAGTTAAACTTTCTGTACTACAAAGCTGAATTTTGCATCACCCTGTATATTTTTTACAAATCTCAACCAAATATGCTAACTAAATGTTCTACACATCATCATGGGAAACTAATGCACAAATTACTACAAACTGCACTAAAAAATGAACGTAGTACCTGTTGCTTTAGAAGAAATATTTAACCCTCACACGGCTGATGAGACCACGTGACACTCGTTGTAACTGGAAAATATATGGCTTCAACCACTAATTTCTTCAATTTTTTAAAAAAAACTCTCCTATTTGGTATATATGTTGTTAGGCAACTATTCAACAATATAGCATATGTCATTCTACATATATATTATATTGTTATCCATTGTTACTATATACTACATACTATTCGCCATATCTCCCAAACTTATTTACATATTTTGACGAAATAAAGCTCAAATTGAAGGGCAAACCCCTCCACTTTGTCCTGTTGCGATAAGGGTCCTTTGCCCTTGAAGAAACGTTAAAATTTTCCTTATAACGTTTGTTTCTGTTTTTTAGTTTTTTCAAAATAAAACAGATTCGATTCCATTATATGTGGCTTTCACACACCATACTATGGTTAACGAATTCTAAAAGAGGAATATGTTACTGTGCTATTCAGAAGTACATACAGGGCATTCGTTAATATATGCAATTTCTTCACATTTTGAAAACCAAGTTAAACTTTCTGTACTACAAAGCTGAATTTTGCATCACCCTGTATATTTTTTACAAATCTCAACCAAATATGCTAACTAAATGTTCTACACATCATCATGGGAAACTAATGCACAAATTACTACAAACTGCACTAAAAAATGAACGTAGTACCTGTTGCTTTAGAAGAAATATTTAACCCTCTCACGGCTGATGTGACCACGTGACACTCGTTGTAACTGGAAAATATATGGCTTCAACCACTAATTTTTTCATTTTTTTAAAAAAACTCTCCTATTTGGTACATATATGTTGTTAGGCAACTATTCAACAATATAGCATATGTCATTCTACATATATATTATATTCTTATCCATTGTTACTATATACTACATACTATTCGCCATATCTCCCAAAGTTATTTACATATTTTGACGAAATAAAGCTAAAATTGAAGAGGAAACCCCTCCATTTTGTCCTGTTGCGATAAGGGTCCTTTGCCCTTGAAGAAACATTAAAATTCCTCTTATAACGTTTATTTCTCTTTTTTAGTTTTTTCAAAATAAAACAGATTCGATTCCATTATATGTGGCTTTGACACACCATACTATGGTTAACGAATTCTAAAAGAGGAATATGTTACTGTGCCATTCAGAAGTACATACAGGGCATTCGTTAATATATGCAATTTCTTCACATTTTGAAACCAAGTTAAACTTTCTGTACTACAAAGCTGAATTTTGCATCACCCTGTATATTTTTTACAAATCTCAACCAAATATGCTAACTAAATGTTCTACACATCATCATGGGAAACTAATGCACAAATTACTACAAACTGCACTAAAAAATGAACGTAGTACCTGTTGCTTTAGAAGAAATATTTAACCCTCTCACGGCTGATGTGACCACGTGACACTCGTTGTAACTGGAAAATTTATGGCTTCAACCACTAATTTCTTCATTTTTTTTAAAACCTCTCCTATTTGGTACATATATGTTGTTAGGCAACTATTCAACAATATAGCATATGTCATTCTACATATATATTATATTCTTATCCATTGTTACTATATACTACATACTATTCGCCATATCTCCCAAAGTTATTTACATATTTTGACGAAATAAAGCTCAAATTGAAGGGCAAACCCATCCATTTTGTACGGTTGCGTTACAGGTCCTTTGTCTTTGAAGAAACATTAAAACTCCTCTACTAACATTTGTTTTTTTTTTTAGTTTTTTCAAAATAAAACAGATTCGATTCCATTATATGTGGCTTTGACACACCATACTATGGTTAACGAATGCTAAAAGAGGAATATGTTACTGTGCCATTCAGAAGTACATACAGGGCATTCGTTAATATATGCAATTTCTTCACATTTTGAAAACCAAGTTAAACTTTCTGTACTACAAAGCTGAATTTTGCATCACCCTGTATATTTTTTACAAATCTCAACCAAATATGCTAACTAAATGCTCTACACATCATCATGGGAAGCTAATGCACAAATTACTACAAACTGCACTAAAAAATGAACGTAGTACCTGTTGCTTTAGAAGAAATATTTAACCCTCTCACGGCTGATGAGACTTCGTGACACTCGTTGTAACTGGAAAATATATGGCTTCAACCACTAATTTCTTCAATTTTTTTAAAAAAACTCTCCTATTTGGTATATATGTTGTTAGGCAACTATTCAACAATATAGCATATGTCATTCTACATATATATTATATTGTTATCCATTGTTACTATATACTACATACTATTCGCCATATCTCCCAAACTTATTTACATATTTTGACGAAATAAAGCTCAAATTGAAGGGCAAACCCCTCCACTTTGTCCTGTTGCGATAAGGGTCCTTTGCCCTTGAAGAAACGTTAAAATTTTCCTTATAACCTTTGTTTCTGTTTTTTAGTTTTTTCAAAATAAAACAGATTCGATTCCATTATATGTGGCTTTGACACACCATACTATGGTTAACGAATTCTAAAAGAGGAATATGTTACTGTGCCATTCAGAAGTACATACAGGGCATTCGTTAATATATGCAATTTCTTCACATTTTGAAAACCAAGTTAAACTTTCTGTACTACAAAGCTGAATTTTGCATCACCCTGTATATTTTTTACAAATCTCAACCAAATATGCTAACTAAATGTTCTACACATCATCATGGGAAACTAATGCACAAATTACTACAAACTGCACTAAAAAATGAACGTAGTACCTGTTGCTTTAGAAGAAATATTTAACCCTCTCACGGCTGATGAGACCACGTGACACTCGTTGTAACTGGAAAATATACGGCTTCAACCACTAATTTCTTCATTTTTTTTAAAACCTCTCCTATTTGGTACATATATGTTGTTAGGCAACTATTCAACAATATAGCATATGTCATTCTACATATATATTATATTGTTATCCATTGTTACTATATACTACATACTATTCGCCATATCTCCCAAAGTTATTTATATATTTTGACGAAATAAAGCTCAAATTGAAGAGGAAACCCCTCCACTTTGTCCTGTTGCGATAAGGGTCCTTTGTCCTTGAAGAAACGTTAAAATTCCTCTTCTAACGTTTGTTTCTCTTTTTTAGTTTTTTCAAAATAAAACAGATTCGATTCCATTATATGTGGCTTTGACACACCATACTATGGTTAACGAATGCTAAAAGAGGAATATGTTACTGTGCCATTCAGAAGTACATACAGGGCATTCGTTAATATATGCAATTTCTTCACATTTTGAAAACCAAGTTAAACTTTCTGTACTACAAAGCTGAATTTTGCATCACCCTGTATATTTTTTACAAATCTCAACCAAATATGCTAACTAAATGTTCTACACATCATCATGGGAAACTAATGCACAAATTACTACAAACTGCACTAAAAAATGAACGTAGTACCTGTTGCTTTAGAAGAAATATTTAACCCTCTCACGGCTGATGAGACCACGTGTCACTCGTTGTAACTGGAAAATATATGGCTTCAACCACTAATTTCTTCATTTTTTTTAAAACCTCTCCTATTTGGTACATATATGTTGTTAGGCAACTATTCAACAATATAGCATATGTCATTCTACATATATATTATATTGTTATCCATTGTTACTATATACTACATACTATTCGCCATATCTCCCAAACTTATTTACATATTTTGACGAAATAAAGCTCAAATTGAAGGGCAAACCCCTCCACTTTGTCCTGTTGCGATAAGGGTCCTTTGCCCTTGAAGAAACGTTAAAATTTTCCTTATAACGTTTGTTTCTGTTTTTTAGTTTTTTCAAAATAAAACAGATTCGATTCCATTATATGTGGCTTTGACACACCATACTATGGTTAACGAATTCTAAAAGAGGAATATGTTACTGTGCCATTCAGAAGTACATACAGGGCATTCGTTAATATATGCAATTTCTTCACATTTTGAAAACCAAGTTAAACTTTCTGTACTACAAAGCTGAATTTTGCATCACCCTGTATATTTTTTACAAATCTCAACCAAATATGCTAACTAAATGTTCTACACATCATCATGGGAAACTAATGCACAAATTACTACAAACTGCACTAAAAAATGAACGTAGTACCTGTTGCTTTAGAAGAAATATTTAACCCTCTCACGGCTGATGTGACCACGTGACACTCGTTGTAACTGGAAAATATATGGCTTCAACCACTAATTTCTTCATTTTTTTAAAACCTCTCCTATTTGGTACATATATGTTGTTAGGCAACTATTCAACAATATAGCATATGTCATTCTACATATATATTATATTCTTATCCATTGTTACTATATACTACATACTATTCGCCATATCTCCAAAGTTATTTACATATTTTGACGAAATAAAGCTCAAATTGAAGGGCAAACCCATCCATTTTGTACGGTTGCGTTACAGGTCCTTTGTCCTTGAAGAAACATTAAAATTCCTCTTAAATGTTTTTTTTTTTTTTTTTTTAGTTTTTTCAAAATAAAACAGATTCGATTCCATTATATGTGGCTTTGACACACCATACTCTGCTTAACGAATGATAAGAGAGGAATATGTTACTGTGCCATTCAGAAGTACATACAGGGCATTCGTTAATATATGCAATTTCTTCACATTTTGAAAACCAAGTTAAACTTTCTGTACTACAAAGCTGAATTTTGCATCACCCTGTATATTTTTTACAAATCTCAACCAAATATGCTAACTAAATGTTCTACACATCATCATGGGAAACTAATGCACAAATTACTACAAACGGCACTAAAAAATGAACGTAGTACCTGTTGCTTTAGAAGAAATATTTAACCCTCTCACGGCTGATGAGACCACGTGACACTCGTTGTAACTGGAAAATATATGGCTTCAACCACTAATTTCTTCATTTTTTTTAAAACCTCTCCTATTTGGTACATATATGTTGTTAGGCAACTATTCAACAATATAGCATATGTCATTCTACATATATATTATATTCTTATCCATTGTTACTATATACTAAATACTATTCGCCATATCTCCCAAAGTTATTTACATATTTTGACGAAATAAAGCTCAAATTGAAGGGCAAACCCCTCCACTTTGTCCTGTTGCGATAAGGGTCCTTTGCCCTTGAAGAAACGTTATAATTTTCCTTATAACGTTTGTTTCTGTTTTTTAGTTTTTTCAAAATAAAACAGATTCGATTCCATTATATGTGGCTTTGACACACCATACTATGGTTAACGAATGATAAAAGAGGAATATGTTACTGTGCCATTCAGAAGTACATACAGGGCATTCGTTAATATATGCAATTTCTTCACATTTTGAAAACCAAGTTAAAATTTCTGTACTACAAAGCTGAATTTTGCATCACCCTGTATATTTTTTACAAATCTCAACCAAATATGCTAACTAAATGTTCTACACATCATCATGGGAAACTAATGCACAAATTACTACAAACTGCACTAAAAAATGAACGTAGTACCTGTTGCTTTAGAAGAAATATTTAACCCTCTCACGGCTGATGAGACCACGTGTCACTCGTTGTAACTGGAAAATATATGGCTTCAACCACTAATTTCTTCAATTTTTTTAAAAAAAACTCTCCTATTTGGTATATATGTTGTTAGGCAACTATTCAACAATATAGCATATGTCATTCTACATATCTATTATATTGTTATCCATTGTTACTATATTATACATACTATTCGCCATATCTCCCAAACTTATTTACATATTTTGACGAAATAAAGCTCAAATTGAAGGGCAAACCCCTCCACTTTGTCCTGTTGCGATAAGGGTCCTTTGCCCTTGAAGAAACGTTAAAATTTTCCTTATAACGTTTGTTTCTGTTTTTTAGTTTTTTCAAAATAAAACAGATTCGATTCCATTATATGTGGCTTTGACACACCATACTATGGTTAACGAATTCTAAAAGAGGAATATGTTACTGTGCCATTCAGAAGTACATACAGGGCATTCGTTAATATATGCAATTTCTTCACATTTTGAAACCAAGTTAAACTTTCTGTACTACAAAGCTGAATTTTGCATCACCCTGTATATTTTTTACAAATCTCAACCAAATATGCTAACTAAATGTTCTACACATCATCATGGGAAACTAATGCACAAATTACTACAAACTGCACTAAAAAATGAACGTAGTACCTGTTGCTTTAGAAGAAATATTTAACCCTCTCACGGCTGATGTGACCACGTGACACTCGTTGTAACTGGAAAATATATGGCTTCAACCACTAATTTCTTCATTTTTTTTAAAACCTCTCCTATTTGGTACATATATGTTGTTAGGCAACTATTCAACAATATAGCATATGTCATTCTACATATATATTATATTGTTATCCATTGTTACTATATACTACATACTATTCGCCATATCTCCCAAAGTTATTTACATATTTTGACGAAATAAAGCTCAAATTGAAGGGCAAACCCATCCATTTTGTACGGTTGCGTTACAGGTCCTTTGTCCTTGAAGAAACATTAAAATTCCTCTTATAACGTTTGTTTTTTTTTTTTTTTAGTTTTTTCAAAATAAAACAGATTCGATTCCATTATATGTGGCTTTGACACACCATACTATGGTTAACGAATGCTAAAAGAGGAATATGTTACTGTGCCATTCAGAAGTACATACAGGGCATTCGTTAATATATGCAATTTCTTCACATTTTGAAAACCAAGTTAAACTTTCTGTACTACAAAGCTGAATTTTGCATCACCCTGTATATTTTTTACAAATCTCAACCAAATATGCTAACTAAATGTTCTACACATCATCATGGGAAACTAATGCACAAATTACTACAAACTGCACTAAAAAATGAACGTAGTACCTGTTGCTTTAGAAGAAATATTTAACCCTCACACGGCTGATGAGACCACGTGACACTCGTTGTAACTGGAAAATATATGGCTTCAACCACTAATTTCTTCAATTTTTTAAAAAAAACTCTCCTATTTGGTATATATGTTGTTAGGCAACTATTCAACAATATAGCATATGTCATTCTACATATATATTATATTGTTATCCATTGTTACTATATACTACATACTATTCGCCATATCTCCCAAACTTATTTACATATTTTGACGAAATAAAGCTCAAATTGAAGGGCAAACCCCTCCACTTTGTCCTGTTGCGATAAGGGTCCTTTGCCCTTGAAGAAACGTTAAAATTTTCCTTATAACGTTTGTTTCTGTTTTTTAGTTTTTTCAAAATAAAACAGATTCGATTCCATTATATGTGGCTTTCACACACCATACTATGGTTAACGAATTCTAAAAGAGGAATATGTTACTGTGCCATTCAGAAGTACATACAGGGCATTCGTTAATATATGCAATTTCTTCACATTTTGAAAACCAAGTTAAACTTTCTGTACTACAAAGCTGAATTTTGCATCACCCTGTATATTTTTTACAAATCTCAACCAAATATGCTAACTAAATGTTCTACACATCATCATGGGAAACTAATGCACAAATTACTACAAACTGCACTAAAAAATGAACGTAGTACCTGTTGCTTTAGAAGAAATATTTAACCCTCTCACGGCTGATGAGACCACGTGACACTCGTTGTAACTGGAAAATATATGGCTTCAACCACTAATTTTTTCATTTTTTTAAAAAAACTCTCCTATTTGGTACATATATGTTGTTAGGCAACTATTCAACAATATAGCATATGTCATTCTACATATATATTATATTCTTATCCATTGTTACTATATACTACATACTATTCGCCATATCTCCCAAAGTTATTTACATATTTTGACGAAATAAAGCTAAAATTGAAGAGGAAACCCCTCCATTTTGTCCTGTTGCGATAAGGGTCCTTTGCCCTTGAAGAAACATTAAAATTCCTCTTATAACGTTTATTTCTCTTTTTTAGTTTTTTCAAAATAAAACAGATTCGATTCCATTATATGTGGCTTTGACACACCATACTATGGTTAACGAATTCTAAAAGAGGAATATGTTACTGTGCCATTCAGAAGTACATACAGGGCATTCGTTAATATATGCAATTTCTTCACATTTTGAAACCAAGTTAAACTTTCTGTACTACAAAGCTGAATTTTGCATCACCCTGTATATTTTTTACAAATCTCAACCAAATATGCTAACTAAATGTTCTACACATCATCATGGGAAACTAATGCACAAATTACTACAAACTGCACTAAAAAATGAACGTAGTACCTGTTGCTTTAGAAGAAATATTTAACCCTCTCACGGCTGATGTGACCACGTGACACTCGTTGTAACTGGAAAATATATGGCTTCAACCACTAATTTCTTCATTTTTTTTAAAACCTCTCCTATTTGGTACATATATGTTGTTAGGCAACTATTCAACAATATAGCATATGTCATTCTACATATATATTATATTCTTATCCATTGTTACTATATACTACATACTATTCGCCATATCTCCCAAAGTTATTTACATATTTTGACGAAATAAAGCTCAAATTGAAGGGCAAACCCATCCATTTTGTACGGTTGCGTTACAGGTCCTTTGTCTTTGAAGAAACATTAAAATTCCTCTACTAACATTTGTTTTTTTTTTTTTTAGTTTTTTCAAAATAAAACAGATTCGATTCCATTATATGTGGCTTTGACACACCATACTATGGTTGACGAATGCTAAAAGAGGAATATGTTACTGTGCCATTCAGAAGTACATACAGGGCATTCGTTAATATATGCAATTTCTTCACATTTTGAAAACCAAGTTAAACTTTCTGTACTACAAAGCTGAATTTTGCATCACCCTGTATATTTTTTACAAATCTCAACCAAATATGCTAACTAAATGCTCTACACATCATCATGGGAAGCTAATGCACAAATTACTACAAACTGCACTAAAAAATGAACGTAGTACCTGTTGCTTTAGAAGAAATATTTAACCCTCTCACGGCTGATGAGACTTCGTGACACTCGTTGTAACTGGAAAATATATGGCTTCAACCACTAATTTCTTCAATTTTTTTAAAAAAACTCTCCTATTTGGTATATATGTTGTTAGGCAACTATTCAACAATATAGCATATGTCATTCTACATATATATTATATTGTTATCCATTGTTACTATATACTACATACTATTCGCCATATCTCCCAAACTTATTTACATATTTTGACGAAATAAAGCTCAAATTGAAGGGCAAACCCCTCCACTTTGTCCTGTTGCGATAAGGGTCCTTTGCCCTTGAAGAAACGTTAAAATTTTCCTTATAACGTTTGTTTCTGTTTTTTAGTTTTTTCAAAATAAAACAGATTCGATTCCATTATATGTGGCTTTGACACACCATACTATGGTTAACGAATTCTAAAAGAGGAATATGTTACTGTGCCATTCAGAAGTACATACAGGGCATTCGTTAATATATGCAATTTCTTCACATTTTGAAAACCAAGTTAAACTTTCTGTACTACAAAGCTGAATTTTGCATCACCCTGTATATTTTTTACAAATCTCAACCAAATATGCTAACTAAATGTTCTACACATCATCATGGGAAACTAATGCACAAATTACTACAAACTGCACTAAAAAATGAACGTAGTACCTGTTGCTTTAGAAGAAATATTTAACCCTCTCACGGCTGATGAGACCACGTGACACTCGTTGTAACTGGAAAATATACGGCTTCAACCACTAATTTCTTCATTTTTTTTAAAACCTCTCCTATTTGGTACATATATGTTGTTAGGCAACTATTCAACAATATAGCATATGTCATTCTACATATATATTATATTGTTATCCATTGTTACTATATACTACATACTATTCGCCATATCTCCCAAAGTTATTTATATATTTTGACGAAATAAAGCTCAAATTGAAGAGGAAACCCCTCCACTTTGTCCTGTTGCGATAAGGGTCCTTTGTCCTTGAAGAAACGTTAAAATTCCTCTTCTAACGTTTGTTTCTCTTTTTTAGTTTTTTCAAAATAAAACAGATTCGATTCCATTATATGTGGCTTTGACACACCATACTATGGTTAACGAATGCTAAAAGAGGAATATGTTACTGTGCCATTCAGAAGTACATACAGGGCATTCGTTAATATATGCAATTTCTTCACATTTTGAAAACCAAGTTAAACTTTCTGTACTACAAAGCTGAATTTTGCATCACCCTGTATATTTTTTACAAATCTCAACCAAATATGCTAACTAAATGTTCTACACATCATCATGGGAAACTAATGCACAAATTACTACAAACTGCACTAAAAAATGAACGTAGTACCTGTTGCTTTAGAAGAAATATTTAACCCTCTCACGGCTGATGAGACCACGTGTCACTCGTTGTAACTGGAAAATATATGGCTTCAACCACTAATTTCTTCATTTTTTTTAAAACCTCTCCTATTTGGTACATATATGTTGTTAGGCAACTATTCAACAATATAGCATATGTCATTCTACATATATATTATATTGTTATCCATTGTTACTATATACTACATACTATTCGCCATATCTCCCAAACTTATTTACATATTTTGACGAAATAAAGCTCAAATTGAAGGGCAAACCCCTCCACTTTGTCCTGTTGCGATAAGGGTCCTTTGCCCTTGAAGAAACGTTAAAATTTTCCTTATAACGTTTGTTTCTGTTTTTTAGTTTTTTCAAAATAAAACAGATTCGATTCCATTATATGTGGCTTTGACACACCATACTATGGTTAACGAATTCTAAAAGAGGAATATGTTACTGTGCCATTCAGAAGTACATACAGGGCATTCGTTAATATATGCAATTTCTTCACATTTTGAAAACCAAGTTAAACTTTCTGTACTACAAAGCTGAATTTTGCATCACCCTGTATATTTTTTACAAATCTCAACCAAATATGCTAACTAAATGTTCTACACATCATCATGGGAAACTAATGCACAAATTACTACAAACTGCACTAAAAAATGAACGTAGTACCTGTTGCTTTAGAAGAAATATTTAACCCTCTCACGGCTGATGTGACCACGTGACACTCGTTGTAACTGGAAAATATATGGCTTCAACCACTAATTTCTTCATTTTTTTAAAACCTCTCCTATTTGGTACATATATGTTGTTAGGCAACTATTCAACAATATAGCATATGTCATTCTACATATATATTATATTCTTATCCATTGTTACTATATACTACATACTATTCGCCATATCTCCAAAGTTATTTACATATTTTGACGAAATAAAGCTCAAATTGAAGGGCAAACCCATCCATTTTGTACGGTTGCGTTACAGGTCCTTTGTCTTTGAAGAAACATTAAAATTCCTCTACTAACATTTGTTTTTTTTTTTTTTTTAGTTTTTTCAAAATAAAACAGATTCGATTCCATTATATGTGGCTTTGACACACCATACTATGGTTAACGAATGCTAAAAGAGGAATATGTTACTGTGCCATTCAGAAGTACATACAGGGCATTCGTTAATATATGCAATTTCTTCACATTTTGAAAACCAAGTTAAACTTTCTGTACTACAAAGCTGAATTTTGCATCACCCTGTATATTTTTTACAAATCTCAACCAAATATGCTAACTAAATGTTCTACACATCATCATGGGAAACTAATGCACAAATTACTACAAACTGCACTAAAAAATGAACGTAGTACCTGTTGCTTTAGAAGAAATATTTAACCCTCTCACGGCTGATGAGACCACGTGACACTCGTTGTAACTGGAAAATATATGGCTTCAACCACTAATTTCTTCATTTTTTTTAAAACCTCTCCTATTTGGCACATATATGTTGTTAGGCAACTATTCAACAATATAGCATATGTCATTCTACATATATATTATATTGTTATCCATTGTTACTATATACTACATACTATTCGCCATATCTCCCAAAGTTATTTATATATTTTGACGAAATAAAGCTCAAATTGAAGGGCAATCCCCTCCACTTTGTCCTGTTGCGATAAGGGTCCTTTGCCCTTGAAGAAACGTTAAAATTTTCCTTATAACGTTTGTTTCTGTTTTTTAGTTTTTTCAAAATAAAACAGATTCGATTCCATTATATGTGGCTTTGACACACCATACTATGGTTAACGAATGATAAAAGAGGAATATGTTACTGTGCCATTCAGAAGTACATACAGGGCATTCGTTAATATATGCAATTTCTTCACATTTTGAAAACCAAGTTAAACTTTCTGTACTACAAAGCTGAATTTTGCATCACCCTGTATATTTTTTACAAATCTCAACCAAATATGCTAACTAAATGTTCTACACATCATCATGGGAAACTAATGCACAAATTACTACAAACTGCACTAAAAAATGAACGTAGTACCTGTTGCTTTAGAAGAAATATTTAACCCTCTCACGGCTGATGAGACCACGTGTCACTCGTTGTAACTGGAAAATATATGGCTTCAACCACTAATTTCTTCAATTTTTTTAAAAAAACTCTCCTATTTGGTATATATGTTGTTAGGCAACTATTCAACAATATAGCATATGTCATTCTACATATATATTATATTGTTATCCATTGTTACTATATACTACATACTATTCGCCATATCTCCCAAACTTATTTACATATTTTGACGAAATAAAGCTAAAATTGAAGGGCAAACCCCTCCACTTTGTCCTGTTGCGATAAGGGTCCTTTGCCCTTGAAGAAACGTTAAAATTTTCCTTATAACGTTTGTTTCTGTTTTTTAGTTTTTTCAAAATAAAACAGATTCGATTCCATTATATGTGGCTTTGACACACCATACTATGGTTAACGAATTCTAAAAGAGGAATATGTTACTGTGCCATTCAGAAGTACATACAGGGCATTCGTTAATATATGCAATTTCTTCACATTTTGAAACCAAGTTAAACTTTCTGTACTACAAAGCTGAATTTTGCATCACCCTGTATATTTTTTACAAATCTCAACCAAATATGCTAACTAAATGTTCTACACATCATCATGGGAAACTAATGCACAAATTACTACAAACTGCACTAAAAAATGAACGTAGTACCTGTTGCTTTAGAAGAAATATTTAACCCTCTCACGGCTGATGTGACCACGTGACACTCGTTGTAACTGGAAAATATATGGCTTCAACCACTAATTTCTTCATTTTTTTTAAAACCTCTCCTATTTGGTACATATATGTTGTTAGGCAACTATTCAACAATATAGCATATGTCATTCTACATATATATTATATTGTTATCCATTGTTACTATATACTACATACTATTCGCCATATCTCCCAAAGTTATTTACATATTTTGACGAAATAAAGCTCAAATTGAAGGGCAAACCCATCCATTTTGTACGGTTGCGTTACAGGTCCTTTGTCCTTGAAGAAACATTAAAATTCCTCTTATAACGTTTGTTTTTTTTTTTTTTTAGTTTTTTCAAAATAAAACAGATTCGATTCCATTATATGTGGCTTTGACACACCATACTATGGTTAACGAATGCTAAAAGAGGAATATGTTACTGTGCCATTCAGAAGTACATACAGGGCATTCGTTAATATATGCAATTTCTTCACATTTTGAAAACCAAGTTAAACTTTCTGTACTACAAAGCTGAATTTTGCATCACCCTGTATATTTTTTACAAATCTCAACCAAATATGCTAACTAAATGTTCTACACATCATCATGGGAAACTAATGCACAAATTACTACAAACTGCACTAAAAAATGAACGTAGTACCTGTTGCTTTAGAAGAAATATTTAACCCTCACACGGCTGATGAGACCACGTGACACTCGTTGTAACTGGAAAATATATGGCTTCAACCACTAATTTCTTCAATTTTTTAAAAAAAACTCTCCTATTTGGTATATATGTTGTTAGGCAACTATTCAACAATATAGCATATGTCATTCTACATATATATTATATTGTTATCCATTGTTACTATATACTACATACTATTCGCCATATCTCCCAAACTTATTTACATATTTTGACGAAATAAAGCTCAAATTGAAGGGCAAACCCCTCCACTTTGTCCTGTTGCGATAAGGGTCCTTTGCCCTTGAAGAAACGTTAAAATTTTCCTTATAACGTTTGTTTCTGTTTTTTAGTTTTTTCAAAATAAAACAGATTCGATTCCATTATATGTGGCTTTCACACACCATACTATGGTTAACGAATTCTAAAAGAGGAATATGTTACTGTGCCATTCAGAAGTACATACAGGGCATTCGTTAATATATGCAATTTCTTCACATTTTGAAAACCAAGTTAAACTTTCTGTACTACAAAGCTGAATTTTGCATCACCCTGTATATTTTTTACAAATCTCAACCAAATATGCTAACTAAATGTTCTACACATCATCATGGGAAACTAATGCACAAATTACTACAAACTGCACTAAAAAATGAACGTAGTACCTGTTGCTTTAGAAGAAATATTTAACCCTCTCACGGCTGATGAGACCACGTGACACTCGTTGTAACTGGAAAATATATGGCTTCAACCACTAATTTTTTCATTTTTTTAAAAAAACTCTCCTATTTGGTACATATATGTTGTTAGGCAACTATTCAACAATATAGCATATGTCATTCTACATATATATTATATTCTTATCCATTGTTACTATATACTACATACTATTCGCCATATCTCCCAAAGTTATTTACATATTTTGACGAAATAAAGCTAAAATTGAAGAGGAAACCCCTCCATTTTGTTCTGTTGCGATAAGGGTCCTTTGCCCTTGAAGAAACATTAAAATTCCTCTTATAACGTTTATTTCTCTTTTTTAGTTTTTTCAAAATAAAACAGATTCGATTCCATTATATGTGGCTTTGACACACCATACTATGGTTAACGAATTCTAAAAGAGGAATATGTTACTGTGCCATTCAGAAGTACATACAGGGCATTCGTTAATATATGCAATTTCTTCACATTTTGAAACCAAGTTAAACTTTCTGTACTACAAAGCTGAATTTTGCATCACCCTGTATATTTTTTACAAATCTCAACCAAATATGCTAACTAAATGTTCTACACATCATCATGGGAAACTAATGCACAAATTACTACAAACTGCACTAAAAAATGAACGTAGTACCTGTTGCTTTAGAAGAAATATTTAACCCTCTCACGGCTGATGTGACCACGTGACACTCGTTGTAACTGGAAAATATATGGCTTCAACCACTAATTTCTTCATTTTTTTTAAAACCTCTCCTATTTGGTACATATATGTTGTTAGGCAACTATTCAACAATATAGCATATGTCATTCTACATATATATTATATTCTTATCCATTGTTACTATATACTACATACTATTCGCCATATCTCCCAAAGTTATTTACATATTTTGACGAAATAAAGCTCAAATTGAAGGGCAAACCCATCCATTTTGTACGGTTGCGTTACAGGTCCTTTGTCCTTGAAGAAACATTAAAATTCCTCTTATAACGTTTGTTTGTTTTTTTTTTTTTAGTTTCTTCAAAATAAAACAGATTCGATTCCATTATATGTGGCTTTGACACACCATACTATGGTTAACGAATGCTAAAAGAGGAATATGTTACTGTGCCATTCAGAAGTACATACAGGGCATTCGTTAATATATGCAATTTCTTCACATTTTGAAAACCAAGTTAAACTTTCTGTACTACAAAGCTGAATTTTGCATCACCCTGTATATTTTTTACAAATCTCAACCAAATATGCTAACTAAATGCTCTACACATCATCATGGGAAGCTAATGCACAAATTACTACAAACTGCACTAAAAAATGAACGTAGTACCTGTTGCTTTAGAAGAAATATTTAACCCTCTCACGGCTGATGAGACTTCGTGACACTCGTTGTAACTGGAAAATATATGGCTTCAACCACTAATTTCTTCAATTTTTTTAAAAAAACTCTCCTATTTGGTATATATGTTGTTAGGCAACTATTCAACAATATAGCATATGTCATTCTACATATATATTATATTGTTATCCATTGTTACTATATACTACATACTATTCGCCATATCTCCCAAACTTATTTACATATTTTGACGAAATAAAGCTCAAATTGAAGGGCAAACCCCTCCACTTTGTCCTGTTGCGATAAGGGTCCTTTGCCCTTGAAGAAACGTTAAAATTTTCCTTATAACGTTTGTTTCTGTTTTTTAGTTTTTTCAAAATAAAACAGATTCGATTCCATTATATGTGGCTTTGACACACCATACTATGGTTAACGAATTCTAAAAGAGGAATATGTTACTGTGCCATTCAGAAGTACATACAGGGCATTCGTTAATATATGCAATTTCTTCACATTTTGAAAACCAAGTTAAACTTTCTGTACTACAAAGCTGAATTTTGCATCACCCTGTATATTTTTTACAAATCTCAACCAAATATGCTAACTAAATGTTCTACACATCATCATGGGAAACTAATGCACAAATTACTACAAACTGCACTAAAAAATGAACGTAGTAACTGTTGCTTTAGAAGAAATATTTAACCCTCTCACGGCTGATGAGACCACGTGACACTCGTTGTAACTGGAAAATATACGGCTTCAACCACTAATTTCTTCATTTTTTTTAAAACCTCTCCTATTTGGTACATATATGTTGTTAGGCAACTATTCAACAATATAGCATATGTCATTCTACATATATATTATATTGTTATCCATTGTTACTATATACTACATACTATTCGCCATATCTCCCAAAGTTATTTATATATTTTGACGAAATAAAGCTCAAATTGAAGAGGAAACCCCTCCACTTTGTCCTGTTGCGATAAGGGTCCTTTGTCCTTGAAGAAACGTTAAAATTCCTCTTCTAACGTTTGTTTCTCTTTTTTAGTTTTTTCAAAATAAAACAGATTCGATTCCATTATATGTGGCTTTGACACACCATACTATGGTTAACGAATGCTAAAAGAGGAATATGTTACTGTGCCATTCAGAAGTACATACAGGGCATTCGTTAATATATGCAATTTCTTCACATTTTGAAAACCAAGTTAAACTTTCTGTACTACAAAGCTGAATTTTGCATCACCCTGTATATTTTTTACAAATCTCAACCAAATATGCTAACTAAATGTTCTACACATCATCATGGGAAACTAATGCACAAATTACTACAAACTGCACTAAAAAATGAACGTAGTACCTGTTGCTTTAGAAGAAATATTTAACCCTCTCACGGCTGATGAGACCACGTGTCACTCGTTGTAACTGGAAAATATATGGCTTCAACCACTAATTTCTTCATTTTTTTTAAAACCTCTCCTATTTGGTACATATATGTTGTTAGGCAACTATTCAACAATATAGCATATGTCATTCTACATATATATTATATTGTTATCCATTGTTACTATATACTACATACTATTCGCCATATCTCCCAAACTTATTTACATATTTTGACGAAATAAAGCTCAAATTGAAGGGCAAACCCCTCCACTTTGTCCTGTTGCGATAAGGGTCCTTTGCCCTTGAAGAAACGTTAAAATTTTCCTTATAACGTTTGTTTCTGTTTTTTAGTTTTTTCAAAATAAAACAGATTCGATTCCATTATATGTGGCTTTGACACACCATACTATGGTTAACGAATTCTAAAAGAGGAATATGTTACTGTGCCATTCAGAAGTACATACAGGGCATTCGTTAATATATGCAATTTCTTCACATTTTGAAAACCAAGTTAAACTTTCTGTACTACAAAGCTGAATTTTGCATCACCCTGTATATTTTTTACAAATCTCAACCAAATATGCTAACTAAATGTTCTACACATCATCATGGGAAACTAATGCACAAATTACTACAAACTGCACTAAAAAATGAACGTAGTACCTGTTGCTTTAGAAGAAATATTTAACCCTCTCACGGCTGATGTGACCACGTGACACTCGTTGTAACTGGAAAATATATGGCTTCAACCACTAATTTCTTCATTTTTTTAAAACCTCTCCTATTTGGTACATATATGTTGTTAGGCAACTATTCAACAATATAGCATATGTCATTCTACATATATATTATATTCTTATCCATTGTTACTATATACTACATACTATTCGCCATATCTCCAAAGTTATTTACATATTTTGACGAAATAAAGCTCAAATTGAAGGGCAAACCCATCCATTTTGTACGGTTGCGTTACAGGTCCTTTGTCTTTGAAGAAACATTAAAATTCCTCTACTAACATTTGTTTTTTTTTTTTTTTTTAGTTTTTTCAAAATAAAACAGATTCGATTCCATTATATGTGGCTTTGACACACCATACTATGGTTAACGAATGCTAAAAGAGGAATATGTTACTGTGCCATTCAGAAGTACATACAGGGCATTCGTTAATATATGCAATTTCTTCACATTTTGAAAACCAAGTTAAACTTTCTGTACTACAAAGCTGAATTTTGCATCACCCTGTATATTTTTTACAAATCTCAACCAAATATGCTAACTAAATGTTCTACACATCATCATGGGAAACTAATGCACAAATTACTACAAACTGCACTAAAAAATGAACGTAGTACCTGTTGCTTTAGAAGAAATATTTAACCCTCTCACGGCTGATGAGACCACGTGACACTCGTTGTAACTGGAAAATATATGGCTTCAACCACTAATTTCTTCATTTTTTTTTAAAACCTCTCCTATTTGGCACATATATGTTGTTAGGCAACTATTCAACAATATAGCATATGTCATTCTACATATATATTATATTGTTATCCATTGTTACTATATACTACATACTATTCGCCATATCTCCCAAAGTTATTTATATATTTTGACGAAATAAAGCTCAAATTGAAGGGCAATCCCCTCCACTTTGTCCTGTTGCGATAAGGGTCCTTTGCCCTTGAAGAAACGTTAAAATTTTCCTTATAACGTTTGTTTCTGTTTTTTAGTTTTTTCAAAATAAAACAGATTCGATTCCATTATATGTGGCTTTGACACACCATACTATGGTTAACGAATGATAAAAGAGGAATATGTTACTGTGCCATTCAGAAGTACATACAGGGCATTCGTTAATATATGCAATTTCTTCACATTTTGAAAACCAAGTTAAACTTTCTGTACTACAAAGCTGAATTTTGCATCACCCTGTATATTTTTTACAAATCTCAACCAAATATGCTAACTAAATGTTCTACACATCATCATGGGAAACTAATGCACAAATTACTACAAACTGCACTAAAAAATGAACGTAGTACCTGTTGCTTTAGAAGAAATATTTAACCCTCTCACGGCTGATGAGACCACGTGTCACTCGTTGTAACTGGAAAATATATGGCTTCAACCACTAATTTCTTCAATTTTTTAAAAAAAACTCTCCTATTTGGTATATATGTTGTTAGGCAACTATTCAACAATATAGCATATGTCATTCTACATATATATTATATTGTTATCCATTGTTACTATATACTACATACTATTCGCCATATCTCCCAAAGTTATTTACATATTTTGACGAAATAAAGCTAAAATTGAAGAGGAAACCCCTCCATTTTGTCCTGTTGCGATAAGGGTCCTTTGCCCTTGAAGAAACATTAAAATTCCTCTTATAACGTTTATTTCTCTTTTTTAGTTTTTTCAAAATAAAACAGATTCGATTCCATTATATGTGGCTTTGACACACCATACTGTGCTTAACGAATGATAAAAGAGGAATATGTTACTGTGCCATTCAGAAGTACATACAGGGCATTCGTTAATATATGCACTTTCTTCACATTTTGAAAACCAATTTATACTTTCTGTACTACAAAGCTGAATTTTGCATCACCCTGTATATTTTTTCCAAATCTCAACCAAATATGCTAACTAAATGTTCTACACACCATGATGGGAAAATAAATGCACAAATTACTACAAATTGCACTAAAAAATGAACGTAGTACCTGTTGCTTTAGAAGAAATAGTTAACCCTCTCACGGCTGATGAGACCACGTGACACTCGCTGTAACTGGAAAATGTATGGCTTCAACCACTAATTTCTTCATTTTTTTTAAAAAACTCTCCTATTTGGTACATATATGTTGTTAGGCAACTATTCAACAATATAGCATATGTCATTCTACATATATATTATATTCTTATCCATTGTTACTATATACTACATACTATTCGCCATATCTCCCAAAGTTATTTACATATTTTGACGAAATAAAGCTCAAATTGAAGGGCAAACCCATCCATTTTGTACGGTTGCGTTACAGGTCCTTTGTCCTTGAAGAAACATTAAAATTCCTCCTAAATGTTTTTTTTTTTTTTTTTTTTTAGTTTTTTCAAAATAAAACAGATTCGATTCCATTATATGTGGCTTTGACACACCATACTCTGCTTAACGAATGATAAGAGAGGAATATGTTACTGTGCCATTCAGAAGTACATACAGGGCATTCGTTAATATATGCAATTTCTTCACATTTTGAAAACCAAGTTAAACTTTCTGTACTACAAAGCTGAATTTTGCATCACCCTGTATATTTTTTACAAATCTCAACCAAATATGCTAACTAAATGTTCTACACATCATCATGGGAAACTAATGCACAAATTACTACAAACTGCACTAAAAAATGAACGTAGTACCTGTTGCTTTAGAAGAAATATTTAACCCTCTCACGGCTGATGAGACCACGTGACACTCGTTGTAACTGGAAAATATATGGCTTCAACCACTAATTTCTTCATTTTTTTTAAAACCTCTCCTATTTGGTACATATATGTTGTTAGGCAACTATTCAACAATATAGCATATGTCATTCTACATATATATTATATTCTTATCCATTGTTACTATATACTACATACTATTCGCCATATCTCCCAAACTTATTTACATATTTTGACGAAATAAAGCTCAAATTGAAGGGCAAACCCCTCCACTTTGTCCTGTTGCGATAAGGGTCCTTTGCCCTTGAAGAAACGTTATAATTTTCCTTATAACGTTTGTTTCTGTTTTTTAGTTTTTTCAAAATAAAACAGATTCGATTCCATTATATGTGGCTTTGACACACCATACTATGGTTAACGAATGATAAAAGAGGAATATGTTACTGTGCCATTCAGAAGTACATACAGGGCATTCGTTAATATATGCAATTTCTTCACATTTTGAAAACCAAGTTAAAATTTCTGTACTACAAAGCTGAATTTTGCATCACCCTGTATATTTTTTACAAATCTCAACCAAATATGCTAACTAAATGTTCTACACATCATCATGGGAAACTAATGCACAAATTACTACAAACTGCACTAAAAAATGAACGTAGTACCTGTTGCTTTAGAAGAAATATTTAACCCTCTCACGGCTGATGAGACCACGTGTCACTCGTTGTAACTGGAAAATATATGGCTTCAACCACTAATTTCTTCAATTTTTTTAAAAAAAACTCTCCTATTTGGTATATATGTTGTTAGGCAACTATTCAACAATATAGCATATGTCATTCTACATATCTATTATATTGTTATCCATTGTTACTATATTATACATACTATTCGCCATATCTCCCAAACTTATTTACATATTTTGACGAAATAAAGCTCAAATTGAAGGGCAAACCCCTCCACTTTGTCCTGTTGCGATAAGGGTCCTTTGCCCTTGAAGAAACGTTAAAATTTTCCTTATAACGTTTGTTTCTGTTTTTTAGTTTTTTCAAAATAAAACAGATTCGATTCCATTATATGTGGCTTTGACACACCATACTATGGTTAACGAATTCTAAAAGAGGAATATGTTACTGTGCCATTCAGAAGTACATACAGGGCATTCGTTAATATATGCAATTTCTTCACATTTTGAAACCAAGTTAAACTTTCTGTACTACAAAGCTGAATTTTGCATCACCCTGTATATTTTTTACAAATCTCAACCAAATATGCTAACTAAATGTTCTACACATCATTATGGGAAACTAATGCACAAATTACTACAAACTGCACTAAAAAATGAACGTAGTACCTGTTGCTTTAGAAGAAATATTTAACCCTCTCACGGCTGATGTGACCACGTGACACTCGTTGTAACTGGAAAATATATGGCTTCAACCACTAATTTCTTCATTTTTTTTAAAACCTCTCCTATTTGGTACATATATGTTGTTAGGCAACTATTCAACAATATAGCATATGTCATTCTACATATATATTATATTCTTATCCATTGTTACTATATACTACATACTATTCGCCATATCTCCCAAAGTTATTTACATATTTTGACGAAATAAAGCTCAAATTGAAGGGCAAACCCATCCATTTTGTACGGTTGCGTTACAGGTCCTTTGTCCTTGAAGAAACATTAAAATTCCTCTTATAACGTTTGTTTTTTTTTTTTTTTTTAGTTTTTTCAAAATAAAACAGATTCGATTCCATTATATGTGGCTTTGACACACCATACTATGGTTAACGAATGCTAAAAGAGGAATATGTTACTGTGCCATTCAGAAGTACATACAGGGCATTCGTTAATATATGCAATTTCTTCACATTTTGAAAACCAAGTTAAACTTTCTGTACTACAAAGCTGAATTTTGCATCACCCTGTATATTTTTTACAAATCTCAACCAAATATGCTAACTAAATGTTCTACACATCATCATGGGAAACTAATGCACAAATTACTACAAACTGCACTAAAAAATGAACGTAGTACCTGTTGCTTTAGAAGAAATATTTAACCCTCACACGGCTGATGAGACCACGTGACACTCGTTGTAACTGGAAAATATATGGCTTCAACCACTAATTTCTTCAATTTTTTAAAAAAAACTCTCCTATTTGGTATATATGTTGTTAGGCAACTATTCAACAATATAGCATATGTCATTCTACATATATATTATATTGTTATCCATTGTTACTATATACTACATACTATTCGCCATATCTCCCAAACTTATTTACATATTTTGACGAAATAAAGCTCAAATTGAAGGGCAAACCCCTCCACTTTGTCCTGTTGCGATAAGGGTCCTTTGCCCTTGAAGAAACGTTAAAATTTTCCTTATAACGTTTGTTTCTGTTTTTTAGTTTTTTCAAAATAAAACAGATTCGATTCCATTATATGTGGCTTTCACACACCATACTATGGTTAACGAATTCTAAAAGAGGAATATGTTACTGTGCTATTCAGAAGTACATACAGGGCATTCGTTAATATATGCAATTTCTTCACATTTTGAAAACCAAGTTAAACTTTCTGTACTACAAAGCTGAATTTTGCATCACCCTGTATATTTTTTACAAATCTCAACCCAAATATGCTAACTAAATGTTCTACACATCATCATGGGAAACTAATGCACAAATTACTACAAACTGCACTAAAAAATGAACGTAGTACCTGTTGCTTTAGAAGAAATATTTAACCCTCTCACGGCTGATGAGACCACGTGACACTCGTTGTAACTGGAAAATATATGGCTTCAACCACTAATTTTTTCATTTTTTTAAAAAAACTCTCCTATTTGGTACATATATGTTGTTAGGCAACTATTCAACAATATAGCATATGTCATTCTACATATATATTATATTCTTATCCATTGTTACTATATACTACATACTATTCGCCATATCTCCCAAAGTTATTTACATATTTTGACGAAATAAAGCTAAAATTGAAGAGGAAACCCCTCCATTTTGTCCTGTTGCGATAAGGGTCCTTTGCCCTTGAAGAAACATTAAAATTCCTCTTATAACGTTTATTTCTCTTTTTTAGTTTTTTCAAAATAAAACAGATTCGATTCCATTATATGTGGCTTTGACACACCATACTATGGTTAACGAATTCTAAAAGAGGAATATGTTACTGTGCCATTCAGAAGTACATACAGGGCATTCGTTAATATATGCAATTTCTTCACATTTTGAAACCAAGTTAAACTTTCTGTACTACAAAGCTGAATTTTGCATCACCCTGTATATTTTTTACAAATCTCAACCAAATATGCTAACTAAATGTTCTACACATCATCATGGGAAACTAATGCACAAATTACTACAAACTGCACTAAAAAATGAACGTAGTACCTGTTGCTTTAGAAGAAATATTTAACCCTCTCACGGCTGATGTGACCACGTGACACTCGTTGTAACTGGAAAATTTATGGCTTCAACCACTAATTTCTTCATTTTTTTTAAAACCTCTCCTATTTGGTACATATATGTTGTTAGGCAACTATTCAACAATATAGCATATGTCATTCTACATATATATTATATTCTTATCCATTGTTACTATATACTACATACTATTCGCCATATCTCCCAAAGTTATTTACATATTTTGACGAAATAAAGCTCAAATTGAAGGGCAAACCCATCCATTTTGTACGGTTGCGTTACAGGTCCTTTGTCTTTGAAGAAACATTAAAACTCCTCTACTAACATTTGTTTTTTTTTTTTAGTTTTTTCAAAATAAAACAGATTCGATTCCATTATATGTGGCTTTGACACACCATACTATGGTTAACGAATGCTAAAAGAGGAATATGTTACTGTGCCATTCAGAAGTACATACAGGGCATTCGTTAATATATGCAATTTCTTCACATTTTGAAAACCAAGTTAAACTTTCTGTACTACAAAGCTGAATTTTGCATCACCCTGTATATTTTTTACAAATCTCAACCAAATATGCTAACTAAATGCTCTACACATCATCATGGGAAGCTAATGCACAAATTACTACAAACTGCACTAAAAAATGAACGTAGTACCTGTTGCTTTAGAAGAAATATTTAACCCTCTCACGGCTGATGAGACTTCGTGACACTCGTTGTAACTGGAAAATATATGGCTTCAACCACTAATTTCTTCAATTTTTTTAAAAAAACTCTCCTATTTGGTATATATGTTGTTAGGCAACTATTCAACAATATAGCATATGTCATTCTACATATATATTATATTGTTATCCATTGTTACTATATACTACATACTATTCGCCATATCTCCCAAACTTATTTACATATTTTGACGAAATAAAGCTCAAATTGAAGGGCAAACCCCTCCACTTTGTCCTGTTGCGATAAGGGTCCTTTGCCCTTGAAGAAACGTTAAAATTTTCCTTATAACCTTTGTTTCTGTTTTTTAGTTTTTTCAAAATAAAACAGATTCGATTCCATTATATGTGGCTTTGACACACCATACTATGGTTAACGAATTCTAAAAGAGGAATATGTTACTGTGCCATTCAGAAGTACATACAGGGCATTCGTTAATATATGCAATTTCTTCACATTTTGAAAACCAAGTTAAACTTTCTGTACTACAAAGCTGAATTTTGCATCACCCTGTATATTTTTTACAAATCTCAACCAAATATGCTAACTAAATGTTCTACACATCATCATGGGAAACTTAATGCACAAATTACTACAAACTGCACTAAAAAATGAACGTAGTACCTGTTGCTTTAGAAGAAATATTTAACCCTCTCACGGCTGATGAGACCACGTGACACTCGTTGTAACTGGAAAATATACGGCTTCAACCACTAATTTCTTCATTTTTTTTAAAACCTCTCCTATTTGGTACATATATGTTGTTAGGCAACTATTCAACAATATAGCATATGTCATTCTACATATATATTATATTGTTATCCATTGTTACTATATACTACATACTATTCGCCATATCTCCCAAAGTTATTTATATATTTTGACGAAATAAAGCTCAAATTGAAGAGGAAACCCCTCCACTTTGTCCTGTTGCGATAAGGGTCCTTTGTCCTTGAAGAAACGTTAAAATTCCTCTTCTAACGTTTGTTTCTCTTTTTTAGTTTTTTCAAAATAAAACAGATTCGATTCCATTATATGTGGCTTTGACACACCATACTATGGTTAACGAATGCTAAAAGAGGAATATGTTACTGTGCCATTCAGAAGTACATACAGGGCATTCGTTAATATATGCAATTTCTTCACATTTTGAAAACCAAGTTAAACTTTCTGTACTACAAAGCTGAATTTTGCATCACCCTGTATATTTTTTACAAATCTCAACCAAATATGCTAACTAAATGTTCTACACATCATCATGGGAAACTAATGCACAAATTACTACAAACTGCACTAAAAAATGAACGTAGTACCTGTTGCTTTAGAAGAAATATTTAACCCTCTCACGGCTGATGAGACCACGTGTCACTCGTTGTAACTGGAAAATATATGGCTTCAACCACTAATTTCTTCATTTTTTTTAAAACCTCTCCTATTTGGTACATATATGTTGTTAGGCAACTATTCAACAATATAGCATATGTCATTCTACATATATATTATATTGTTATCCATTGTTACTATATACTACATACTATTCGCCATATCTCCCAAACTTATTTACATATTTTGACGAAATAAAGCTCAAATTGAAGGGCAAACCCCTCCACTTTGTCCTGTTGCGATAAGGGTCCTTTGCCCTTGAAGAAACGTTAAAATTTTCCTTATAACGTTTGTTTCTGTTTTTTAGTTTTTTCAAAATAAAACAGATTCGATTCCATTATATGTGGCTTTGACACACCATACTATGGTTAACGAATTCTAAAAGAGGAATATGTTACTGTGCCATTCAGAAGTACATACAGGGCATTCGTTAATATATGCAATTTCTTCACATTTTGAAAACCAAGTTAAACTTTCTGTACTACAAAGCTGAATTTTGCATCACCCTGTATATTTTTTACAAATCTCAACCAAATATGCTAACTAAATGTTCTACACATCATCATGGGAAACTAATGCACAAATTACTACAAACTGCACTAAAAAATGAACGTAGTACCTGTTGCTTTAGAAGAAATATTTAACCCTCTCACGGCTGATGTGACCACGTGACACTCGTTGTAACTGGAAAATATATGGCTTCAACCACTAATTTCTTCATTTTTTTAAAACCTCTCCTATTTGGTACATATATGTTGTTAGGCAACTATTCAACAATATAGCATATGTCATTCTACATATATATTATATTCTTATCCATTGTTTACTATATACTACATACTATTCGCCATATCTCCAAAGTTATTTACATATTTTGACGAAATAAAGCTCAAATTGAAGGGCAAACCCATCCATTTTGAACGGTTGCGTAACAGGTCCTTTGTCCTTGAAGAAACATTAAAATTCCTCTTAAATGTTTTTTTTTTTTTTTTTTTTTTTAGTTTTTTTCAAAATAAAACAGATTCGATTCCATTATATGTGGCTTTGACACACCATACTCTGCTTAACGAATGATAAGAGAGGAATATGTTACTGTGCCATTCAGAAGTACATACAGGGCATTCGTTAATATATGCAATTTCTTCACATTTTGAAAACCAAGTTAAACTTTCTGTACTACAAAGCTGAATTTTGCATCACCCTGTATATTTTTTACAAATCTCAACCAAATATGCTAACTAAATGTTCTACACATCATCATGGGAAACTAATGCACAAATTACTACAAACTGCACTAAAAAATGAACGTAGTACCTGTTGCTTTAGAAGAAATATTTAACCCTCTCACGGCTGATGAGACCACGTGACACTCGTTGTAACTGGAAAATATATGGCTTCAACCACTAATTTCTTCATTTTTTTTAAAACCTCTCCTATTTGGTACATATATGTTGTTAGGCAACTATTCAACAATATAGCATATGTCATTCTACATATATATTATATTCTTATCCATTGTTACTATATACTAAATACTATTCGCCATATCTCCCAAACTTATTTACATATTTTGACGAAATAAAGCTCAAATTGAAGGGCAAACCCCTCCACTTTGTCCTGTTGCGATAAGGGTCCTTTGCCCTTGAAGAAACGTTATAATTTTCCTTATAACGTTTGTTTCTGTTTTTTAGTTTTTTCAAAATAAAACAGATTCGATTCCATTATATGTGGCTTTGACACACCATACTATGGTTAACGAATGATAAAAGAGGAATATGTTACTGTGCCATTCAGAAGTACATACAGGGCATTCGTTAATATATGCAATTTCTTCACATTTTGAAAACCAAGTTAAAATTTCTGTACTACAAAGCTGAATTTTGCATCACCCTGTATATTTTTTACAAATCTCAACCAAATATGCTAACTAAATGTTCTACACATCATCATGGGAAACTAATGCACAAATTACTACAAACTGCACTAAAAAATGAACGTAGTACCTGTTGCTTTAGAAGAAATATTTAACCCTCTCACGGCTGATGAGACCACGTGTCACTCGTTGTAACTGGAAAATATATGGCTTCAACCACTAATTTCTTCAATTTTTTTAAAAAAAACTCTCCTATTTGGTATATATGTTGTTAGGCAACTATTCAACAATATAGCATATGTCATTCTACATATCTATTATATTGTTATCCATTGTTACTATATTATACATACTATTCGCCATATCTCCCAAACTTATTTACATATTTTGACGAAATAAAGCTCAAATTGAAGGGCAAACCCCTCCACTTTGTCCTGTTGCGATAAGGGTCCTTTGCCCTTGAAGAAACGTTAAAATTTTCCTTATAACGTTTGTTTCTGTTTTTTAGTTTTTTCAAAATAAAACAGATTCGATTCCATTATATGTGGCTTTGACACACCATACTATGGTTAACGAATTCTAAAAGAGGAATATGTTACTGTGCCATTCAGAAGTACATACAGGGCATTCGTTAATATATGCAATTTCTTCACATTTTGAAACCAAGTTAAACTTTCTGTACTACAAAGCTGAATTTTGCATCACCCTGTATATTTTTTACAAATCTCAACCAAATATGCTAACTAAATGTTCTACACATCATCATGGGAAACTAATGCACAAATTACTACAAACTGCACTAAAAAATGAACGTAGTACCTGTTGCTTTAGAAGAAATATTTAACCCTCTCACGGCTGATGTGACCACGTGACACTCGTTGTAACTGGAAAATATATGGCTTCAACCACTAATTTCTTCATTTTTTTTAAAACCTCTCCTATTTGGTACATATATGTTGTTAGGCAACTATTCAACAATATAGCATATGTCATTCTACATATATATTATATTGTTATCCATTGTTACTATATACTACATACTATTCGCCATATCTCCCAAAGTTATTTACATATTTTGACGAAATAAAGCTCAAATTGAAGGGCAAACCCATCCATTTTGTACGGTTGCGTTACAGGTCCTTTGTCCTTGAAGAAACATTAAAATTCCTCTTATAACGTTTGTTTTTTTTTTTTTTTTAGTTTTTTCAAAATAAAACAGATTCGATTCCATTATATGTGGCTTTGACACACCATACTATGGTTAACGAATGCTAAAAGAGGAATATGTTACTGTGCCATTCAGAAGTACATACAGGGCATTCGTTAATATATGCAATTTCTTCACATTTTGAAAACCAAGTTAAACTTTCTGTACTACAAAGCTGAATTTTGCATCACCCTGTATATTTTTTACAAATCTCAACCAAATATGCTAACTAAATGTTCTACACATCATCATGGGAAACTAATGCACAAATTACTACAAACTGCACTAAAAAATGAACGTAGTACCTGTTGCTTTAGAAGAAATATTTAACCCTCACACGGCTGATGAGACCACGTGACACTCGTTGTAACTGGAAAATATATGGCTTCAACCACTAATTTCTTCAATTTTTTAAAAAAAACTCTCCTATTTGGTATATATGTTGTTAGGCAACTATTCAACAATATAGCATATGTCATTCTACATATATATTATATTGTTATCCATTGTTACTATATACTACATACTATTCGCCATATCTCCCAAACTTATTTACATATTTTGACGAAATAAAGCTCAAATTGAAGGGCAAACCCCTCCACTTTGTCCTGTTGCGATAAGGGTCCTTTGCCCTTGAAGAAACGTTAAAATTTTCCTTATAACGTTTGTTTCTGTTTTTTAGTTTTTTCAAAATAAAACAGATTCGATTCCATTATATGTGGCTTTCACACACCATACTATGGTTAACGAATTCTAAAAGAGGAATATGTTACTGTGCCATTCAGAAGTACATACAGGGCATTCGTTAATATATGCAATTTCTTCACATTTTGAAAACCAAGTTAAACTTTCTGTACTACAAAGCTGAATTTTGCATCACCCTGTATATTTTTTACAAATCTCAACCAAATATGCTAACTAAATGTTCTACACATCATCATGGGAAACTAATGCACAAATTACTACAAACTGCACTAAAAAATGAACGTAGTACCTGTTGCTTTAGAAGAAATATTTAACCCTCTCACGGCTGATGAGACCACGTGACACTCGTTGTAACTGGAAAATATATGGCTTCAACCACTAATTTTTTCATTTTTTTAAAAAAACTCTCCTATTTGGTACATATATGTTGTTAGGCAACTATTCAACAATATAGCATATGTCATTCTACATATATATTATATTCTTATCCATTGTTACTATATACTACATACTATTCGCCATATCTCCCAAAGTTATTTACATATTTTGACGAAATAAAGCTAAAATTGAAGAGGAAACCCCTCCATTTTGTCCTGTTGCGATAAGGGTCCTTTGCCCTTGAAGAAACATTAAAATTCCTCTTATAACGTTTATTTCTCTTTTTTAGTTTTTTCAAAATAAAACAGATTCGATTCCATTATATGTGGCTTTGACACACCATACTATGGTTAACGAATTCTAAAAGAGGAATATGTTACTGTGCCATTCAGAAGTACATACAGGGCATTCGTTAATATATGCAATTTCTTCACATTTTGAAACCAAGTTAAACTTTCTGTACTACAAAGCTGAATTTTGCATCACCCTGTATATTTTTTACAAATCTCAACCAAATATGCTAACTAAATGTTCTACACATCATCATGGGAAACTAATGCACAAATTACTACAAACTGCACTAAAAAATGAACGTAGTACCTGTTGCTTTAGAAGAAATATTTAACCCTCTCACGGCTGATGTGACCACGTGACACTCGTTGTAACTGGAAAATATATGGCTTCAACCACTAATTTCTTCATTTTTTTTAAAACCTCTCCTATTTGGTACATATATGTTGTTAGGCAACTATTCAACAATATAGCATATGTCATTCTACATATATATTATATTCTTATCCATTGTTACTATATACTACATACTATTCGCCATATCTCCCAAAGTTATTTACATATTTTGACGAAATAAAGCTCAAATTGAAGGGCAAACCCATCCATTTTGTACGGTTGCGTTACAGGTCCTTTGTCTTTGAAGAAACATTAAAATTCCTCTACTAACATTTGTTTTTTTTTTTTTAGTTTTTTCAAAATAAAACAGATTCGATTCCATTATATGTGGCTTTGACACACCATACTATGGTTGACGAATGCTAAAAGAGGAATATGTTACTGTGCCATTCAGAAGTACATACAGGGCATTCGTTAATATATGCAATTTCTTCACATTTTGAAAACCAAGTTAAACTTTCTGTACTACAAAGCTGAATTTTGCATCACCCTGTATATTTTTTACAAATCTCAACCAAATATGCTAACTAAATGCTCTACACATCATCATGGGAAGCTAATGCACAAATTACTACAAACTGCACTAAAAAATGAACGTAGTACCTGTTGCTTTAGAAGAAATATTTAACCCTCTCACGGCTGATGAGACTTCGTGACACTCGTTGTAACTGGAAAATATATGGCTTCAACCACTAATTTCTTCAATTTTTTTAAAAAAACTCTCCTATTTGGTATATATGTTGTTAGGCAACTATTCAACAATATAGCATATGTCATTCTACATATATATTATATTGTTATCCATTGTTACTATATACTACATACTATTCGCCATATCTCCCAAACTTATTTACATATTTTGACGAAATAAAGCTCAAATTGAAGGGCAAACCCCTCCACTTTGTCCTGTTGCGATAAGGGTCCTTTGCCCTTGAAGAAACGTTAAAATTTTCCTTATAACGTTTGTTTCTGTTTTTTAGTTTTTTCAAAATAAAACAGATTCGATTCCATTATATGTGGCTTTGACACACCATACTATGGTTAACGAATTCTAAAAGAGGAATATGTTACTGTGCCATTCAGAAGTACATACAGGGCATTCGTTAATATATGCAATTTCTTCACATTTTGAAAACCAAGTTAAACTTTCTGTACTACAAAGCTGAATTTTGCATCACCCTGTATATTTTTTACAAATCTCAACCAAATATGCTAACTAAATGTTCTACACATCATCATGGGAAACTAATGCACAAATTACTACAAACTGCACTAAAAAATGAACGTAGTACCTGTTGCTTTAGAAGAAATATTTAACCCTCTCACGGCTGATGAGACCACGTGACACTCGTTGTAACTGGAAAATATACGGCTTCAACCACTAATTTCTTCATTTTTTTTAAAACCTCTCCTATTTGGTACATATATGTTGTTAGGCAACTATTCAACAATATAGCATATGTCATTCTACATATATATTATATTGTTATCCATTGTTACTATATACTACATACTATTCGCCATATCTCCCAAAGTTATTTATATATTTTGACGAAATAAAGCTCAAATTGAAGAGGAAACCCCTCCACTTTGTCCTGTTGCGATAAGGGTCCTTTGTCCTTGAAGAAACGTTAAAATTCCTCTTCTAACGTTTGTTTCTCTTTTTTAGTTTTTTCAAAATAAAACAGATTCGATTCCATTATATGTGGCTTTGACACACCATACTATGGTTAACGAATGCTAAAAGAGGAATATGTTACTGTGCCATTCAGAAGTACATACAGGGCATTCGTTAATATATGCAATTTCTTCACATTTTGAAAACCAAGTTAAACTTTCTGTACTACAAAGCTGAATTTTGCATCACCCTGTATATTTTTTACAAATCTCAACCAAATATGCTAACTAAATGTTCTACACATCATCATGGGAAACTAATGCACAAATTACTACAAACTGCACTAAAAAATGAACGTAGTACCTGTTGCTTTAGAAGAAATATTTAACCCTCTCACGGCTGATGAGACCACGTGTCACTCGTTGTAACTGGAAAATATATGGCTTCAACCACTAATTTCTTCATTTTTTTTAAAACCTCTCCTATTTGGTACATATATGTTGTTAGGCAACTATTCAACAATATAGCATATGTCATTCTACATATATATTATATTGTTATCCATTGTTACTATATACTACATACTATTCGCCATATCTCCCAAACTTATTTACATATTTTGACGAAATAAAGCTCAAATTGAAGGGCAAACCCCTCCACTTTGTCCTGTTGCGATAAGGGTCCTTTGCCCTTGAAGAAACGTTAAAATTTTCCTTATAACGTTTGTTTCTGTTTTTTAGTTTTTTCAAAATAAAACAGATTCGATTCCATTATATGTGGCTTTGACACACCATACTATGGTTAACGAATTCTAAAAGAGGAATATGTTACTGTGCCATTCAGAAGTACATACAGGGCATTCGTTAATATATGCAATTTCTTCACATTTTGAAAACCAAGTTAAACTTTCTGTACTACAAAGCTGAATTTTGCATCACCCTGTATATTTTTTACAAATCTCAACCAAATATGCTAACTAAATGTTCTACACATCATCATGGGAAACTAATGCACAAATTACTACAAACTGCACTAAAAAATGAACGTAGTACCTGTTGCTTTAGAAGAAATATTTAACCCTCTCACGGCTGATGTGACCACGTGACACTCGTTGTAACTGGAAAATATATGGCTTCAACCACTAATTTCTTCATTTTTTTAAAACCTCTCCTATTTGGTACATATATGTTGTTAGGCAACTATTCAACAATATAGCATATGTCATTCTACATATATATTATATTCTTATCCATTGTTACTATATACTACATACTATTCGCCATATCTCCAAAGTTATTTACATATTTTGACGAAATAAAGCTCAAATTGAAGGGCAAACCCATCCATTTTGTACGGTTGCGTTACAGGTCCTTTGTCTTTGAAGAAACATTAAAATTCCTCTACTAACATTTGTTTTTTTTTTTTTTTTAGTTTTTTCAAAATAAAACAGATTCGATTCCATTATATGTGGCTTTGACACACCATACTATGGTTAACGAATGCTAAAAGAGGAATATGTTACTGTGCCATTCAGAAGTACATACAGGGCATTCGTTAATATATGCAATTTCTTCACATTTTGAAAACCAAGTTAAACTTTCTGTACTACAAAGCTGAATTTTGCATCACCCTGTATATTTTTTACAAATCTCAACCAAATATGCTAACTAAATGTTCTACACATCATCATGGGAAACTAATGCACAAATTACTACAAACTGCACTAAAAAATGAACGTAGTACCTGTTGCTTTAGAAGAAATATTTAACCCTCTCACGGCTGATGAGACCACGTGACACTCGTTGTAACTGGAAAATATATGGCTTCAACCACTAATTTCTTCATTTTTTTTAAAACCTCTCCTATTTGGCACATATATGTTGTTAGGCAACTATTCAACAATATAGCATATGTCATTCTACATATATATTATATTGTTATCCATTGTTACTATATACTACATACTATTCGCCATATCTCCCAAAGTTATTTATATATTTTGACGAAATAAAGCTCAAATTGAAGGGCAATCCCCTCCACTTTGTCCTGTTGCGATAAAGGTCCTTTGCCCTTGAAGAAACGTTAAAATTTTCCTTATAACGTTTGTTTCTGTTTTTTAGTTTTTTCAAAATAAAACAGATTCGATTCCATTATATGTGGCTTTGACACACCATACTATGGTTAACGAATGATAAAAGAGGAATATGTTACTGTGCCATTCAGAAGTACATACAGGGCATTCGTTAATATATGCAATTTCTTCACATTTTGAAAACCAAGTTAAACTTTCTGTACTACAAAGCTGAATTTTGCATCACCCTGTATATTTTTTACAAATCTCAACCAAATATGCTAACTAAATGTTCTACACATCATCATGGGAAACTAATGCACAAATTACTACAAACTGCACTAAAAAATGAACGTAGTACCTGTTGCTTTAGAAGAAATATTTAACCCTCTCACGGCTGATGAGACCACGTGTCACTCGTTGTAACTGGAAAATATATGGCTTCAACCACTAATTTCTTCAATTTTTTAAAAAAAACTCTCCTATTTGGTATATATGTTGTTAGGCAACTATTCAACAATATAGCATATGTCATTCTACATATATATTATATTGTTATCCATTGTTACTATATACTACATACTATTCGCCATATCTCCCAAACTTATTTACATATTTTGACGAAATAAAGCTAAAATTGAAGAGGAAACCCCTCCATTTTGTCCTGTTGCGATAAGGGTCCTTTGCCCTTGAAGAAACATTAAAATTCCTCTTATAACGTTTATTTCTCTTTTTTAGTTTTTTCAAAATAAAACAGATTCGATTCCATTATATGTGGCTTTGACACACCATACTGTGCTTAACGAATGATAAAAGAGGAATATGTTACTGTGCCATTCAGAAGTACATACAGGGCATTCGTTAATATATGCACTTTCTTCACATTTTGAAAACCAATTTATACTTTCTGTACTACAAAGCTGAATTTTGCATCACCCTGTATATTTTTTCCAAATCTCAACCAAATATGCTAACTAAATGTTCTACACACCATGATGGGAAAATAAATGCACAAATTACTACAAATTGCACTAAAAAATGAACGTAGTACCTGTTGCTTTAGAAGAAATAGTTAACCCTCTCACGGCTGATGAGACCACGTGACACTCGTTGTAACTGGAAAATGTATGGCTTCAACCACTAATTTCTTCATTTTTTTAAAAAAACTCTCCTATTTGGTACATATATGTTGTTAGGCAACTATTCAACAATATAGCATATGTCATTCTACATATATATTATATTCTTATCCATTGTTACTATATACTACATACTATTCGCCATATCTCCCAAAGTTATTTACATATTTTGACGAAATAAAGCTCAAATTGAAGGGCAAACCCATCCATTTTGTACGGTTGCGTTACAGGTCCTTTGTCCTTGAAGAAACATTAAAATTCCTCCTAAATGTTTTTTTTTTTTTTTTTTTTAGTTTTTTCAAAATAAAACAGATTCGATTCCATTATATGTGGCTTTGACACACCATACTCTGCTTAACGAATGATAAGAGAGGAATATGTTACTGTGCCATTCAGAAGTACATACAGGGCATTCGTTAATATATGCAATTTCTTCACATTTTGAAAACCAAGTTAAACTTTCTGTACTACAAAGCTGAATTTTGCATCACCCTGTATATTTTTTACAAATCTCAACCAAATATGCTAACTAAATGTTCTACACATCATCATGGGAAACTAATGCACAAATTACTACAAACTGCACTAAAAAATGAACGTAGTACCTGTTGCTTTAGAAGAAATATTTAACCCTCTCACGGCTGATGAGACCACGTGACACTCGTTGTAACTGGAAAATATATGGCTTCAACCACTAATTTCTTCATTTTTTTTAAAACCTCTCCTATTTGGTACATATATGTTGTTAGGCAACTATTCAACAATATAGCATATGTCATTCTACATATATATTATATTCTTATCCATTGTTACTATATACTACATACTATTCGCCATATCTCCCAAACTTATTTACATATTTTGACGAAATAAAGCTCAAATTGAAGGGCAAACCCCTCCACTTTGTCCTGTTGCGATAAGGGTCCTTTGCCCTTGAAGAAACGTTATAATTTTCCTTATAACGTTTGTTTCTGTTTTTTAGTTTTTTCAAAATAAAACAGATTCGATTCCATTATATGTGGCTTTGACACACCATACTATGGTTAACGAATGATAAAAGAGGAATATGTTACTGTGCCATTCAGAAGTACATACAGGGCATTCGTTAATATATGCAATTTCTTCACATTTTGAAAACCAAGTTAAAATTTCTGTACTACAAAGCTGAATTTTGCATCACCCTGTATATTTTTTACAAATCTCAACCAAATATGCTAACTAAATGTTCTACACATCATCATGGGAAACTAATGCACAAATTACTACAAACTGCACTAAAAAATGAACGTAGTACCTGTTGCTTTAGAAGAAATATTTAACCCTCTCACGGCTGATGAGACCACGTGTCACTCGTTGTAACTGGAAAATATATGGCTTCAACCACTAATTTCTTCAATTTTTTTAAAAAAAACTCTCCTATTTGGTATATATGTTGTTAGGCAACTATTCAACAATATAGCATATGTCATTCTACATATCTATTATATTGTTATCCATTGTTACTATATTATACATACTATTCGCCATATCTCCCAAACTTATTTACATATTTTGACGAAATAAAGCTCAAATTGAAGGGCAAACCCCTCCACTTTGTCCTGTTGCGATAAGGGTCCTTTGCCCTTGAAGAAACGTTAAAATTTTCCTTATAACGTTTGTTTCTGTTTTTTAGTTTTTTCAAAATAAAACAGATTCGATTCCATTATATGTGGCTTTGACACACCATACTATGGTTAACGAATTCTAAAAGAGGAATATGTTACTGTGCCATTCAGAAGTACATACAGGGCATTCGTTAATATATGCAATTTCTTCACATTTTGAAACCAGTTAAACTTTCTGTACTACAAAGCTGAATTTTGCATCACCCTGTATATTTTTTACAAATCTCAACCAAATATGCTAACTAAATGTTCTACACATCATCATGGGAAACTAATGCACAAATTACTACAAACTGCACTAAAAAATGAACGTAGTACCTGTTGCTTTAGAAGAAATATTTAACCCTCTCACGGCTGATGTGACCACGTGACACTCGTTGTAACTGGAAAATATATGGCTTCAACCACTAATTTCTTCAATTTTTTAAAAAAAACTCTCCTATTTGGTATATATGTTGTTAGGCAACTATTCAACAATATAGCATATGTCATTCTACATATATATTATATTGTTATCCATTGTTACTATATACTACATACTATTCGCCATATCTCCCAAACTTATTTACATATTTTGACGAAATAAAGCTCAAATTGAAGGGCAAACCCCTCCACTTTGTCCTGTTGCGATAAGGGTCCTTTGCCCTTGAAGAAACGTTAAAATTTTCCTTATAACGTTTGTTTCTGTTTTTTAGTTTTTTCAAAATAAAACAGATTCGATTCCATTATATGTGGCTTTCACACACCATACTATGGTTAACGAATTCTAAAAGAGGAATATGTTACTGTGCCATTCAGAAGTACATACAGGGCATTCGTTAATATATGCAATTTCTTCACATTTTGAAAACCAAGTTAAACTTTCTGTACTACAAAGCTGAATTTTGCATCACCCTGTATATTTTTTACAAATCTCAACCAAATATGCTAACTAAATGTTCTACACATCATCATGGGAAACTAATGCACAAATTACTACAAACTGCACTAAAAAATGAACGTAGTACCTGTTGCTTTAGAAGAAATATTTAACCCTCTCACGGCTGATGAGACCACGTGACACTCGTTGTAACTGGAAAATATATGGCTTCAACCACTAATTTTTTCATTTTTTTAAAAAAACTCTCCTATTTGGTACATATATGTTGTTAGGCAACTATTCAACAATATAGCATATGTCATTCTACATATATATTATATTCTTATCCATTGTTACTATATACTACATACTATTCGCCATATCTCCCAAAGTTATTTACATATTTTGACGAAATAAAGCTAAAATTGAAGAGGAAACCCCTCCATTTTGTCCTGTTGCGATAAGGGTCCTTTGCCCTTGAAGAAACATTAAAATTCCTCTTATAACGTTTATTTCTCTTTTTTAGTTTTTTCAAAATAAAACAGATTCGATTCCATTATATGTGGCTTTGACACACCATACTATGGTTAACGAATTCTAAAAGAGGAATATGTTACTGTGCCATTCAGAAGTACATACAGGGCATTCGTTAATATATGCAATTTCTTCACATTTTGAAACCAAGTTAAACTTTCTGTACTACAAAGCTGAATTTTGCATCACCCTGTATATTTTTTACAAATCTCAACCAAATATGCTAACTAAATGTTCTACACATCATCATGGGAAACTAATGCACAAATTACTACAAACTGCACTAAAAAATGAACGTAGTACCTGTTGCTTTAGAAGAAATATTTAACCCTCTCTCGGCTGATGTGACCACGTGACACTCGTTGTAACTGGAAAATATATGGCTTCAACCACTAATTTCTTCATTTTTTTTAAAACCTCTCCTATTTGGTACATATATGTTGTTAGGCAACTATTCAACAATATAGCATATGTCATTCTACATATATATTATATTCTTATCCATTGTTACTATATACTACATACTATTCGCCATATCTCCCAAAGTTATTTACATATTTTGACGAAATAAAGCTCAAATTGAAGGGCAAACCCATCCATTTTGTACGGTTGCGTTACAGGTCCTTTGTCTTTGAAGAAACATTAAAATTCCTCTACTAACATTTGTTTTTTTTTTTTAGTTTTTTCAAAATAAAACAGATTCGATTCCATTATATGTGGCTTTGACACACCATACTATGGTTAACGAATGCTAAAAGAGGAATATGTTACTGTGCCATTCAGAAGTACATACAGGGCATTCGTTAATATATGCAATTTCTTCACATTTTGAAAACCAAGTTAAACTTTCTGTACTACAAAGCTGAATTTTGCATCACCCTGTATATTTTTTACAAATCTCAACCAAATATGCTAACTAAATGCTCTACACATCATCATGGGAAGCTAATGCACAAATTACTACAAACTGCACTAAAAAATGAACGTAGTACCTGTTGCTTTAGAAGAAATATTTAACCCTCTCACGGCTGATGAGACTTCGTGACACTCGTTGTAACTGGAAAATATATGGCTTCAACCACTAATTTCTTCAATTTTTTTAAAAAAACTCTCCTATTTGGTATATATGTTGTTAGGCAACTATTCAACAATATAGCATATGTCATTCTACATATATATTATATTGTTATCCATTGTTACTATATACTACATACTATTCGCCATATCTCCCAAACTTATTTACATATTTTGACGAAATAAAGCTCAAATTGAAGGGCAAACCCCTCCACTTTGTCCTGTTGCGATAAGGGTCCTTTGCCCTTGAAGAAACGTTAAAATTTTCCTTATAACGTTTGTTTCTGTTTTTTAGTTTTTTCAAAATAAAACAGATTCGATTCCATTATATGTGGCTTTGACACACCATACTATGGTTAACGAATTCTAAAAGAGGAATATGTTACTGTGCCATTCAGAAGTACATACAGGGCATTCGTTAATATATGCAATTTCTTCACATTTTGAAAACCAAGTTAAACTTTCTGTACTACAAAGCTGAATTTTGCATCACCCTGTATATTTTTTACAAATCTCAACCAAATATGCTAACTAAATGTTCTACACATCATCATGGGAAACTAATGCACAAATTACTACAAACTGCACTAAAAAATGAACGTAGTACCTGTTGCTTTAGAAGAAATATTTAACCCTCTCACGGCTGATGAGACCACGTGACACTCGTTGTAACTGGAAAATATACGGCTTCAACCACTAATTTCTTCATTTTTTTTAAAACCTCTCCTATTTGGTACATATATGTTGTTAGGCAACTATTCAACAATATAGCATATGTCATTCTACATATATATTATATTGTTATCCATTGTTACTATATACTACATACTATTCGCCATATCTCCCAAAGTTATTTATATATTTTGACGAAATAAAGCTCAAATTGAAGAGGAAACCCCTCCACTTTGTCCTGTTGCGATAAGGGTCCTTTGTCCTTGAAGAAACGTTAAAATTCCTCTTCTAACGTTTGTTTCTCTTTTTTAGTTTTTTCAAAATAAAACAGATTCGATTCCATTATATGTGGCTTTGACACACCATACTATGGTTAACGAATGCTAAAAGAGGAATATGTTACTGTGCCATTCAGAAGTACATACAGGGCATTCGTTAATATATGCAATTTCTTCACATTTTGAAAACCAAGTTAAACTTTCTGTACTACAAAGCTGAATTTTGCATCACCCTGTATATTTTTTACAAATCTCAACCAAATATGCTAACTAAATGTTCTACACATCATCATGGGAAACTAATGCACAAATTACTACAAACTGCACTAAAAAATGAACGTAGTACCTGTTGCTTTAGAAGAAATATTTAACCCTCTCACGGCTGATGAGACCACGTGTCACTCGTTGTAACTGGAAAATATATGGCTTCAACCACTAATTTCTTCATTTTTTTTAAAACCTCTCCTATTTGGTACATATATGTTGTTAGGCAACTATTCAACAATATAGCATATGTCATTCTACATATATATTATATTGTTATCCATTGTTACTATATACTACATACTATTCGCCATATCTCCCAAACTTATTTACATATTTTGACGAAATAAAGCTCAAATTGAAGGGCAAACCCCTCCACTTTGTCCTGTTGCGATAAGGGTCCTTTGCCCTTGAAGAAACGTTAAAATTTTCCTTATAACGTTTGTTTCTGTTTTTTAGTTTTTTCAAAATAAAACAGATTCGATTCCATTATATGTGGCTTTGACACACCATACTATGGTTAACGAATTCTAAAAGAGGAATATGTTACTGTGCCATTCAGAAGTACATACAGGGCATTCGTTAATATATGCAATTTCTTCACATTTTGAAAACCAAGTTAAACTTTCTGTACTACAAAGCTGAATTTTGCATCACCCTGTATATTTTTTACAAATCTCAACCAAATATGCTAACTAAATGTTCTACACATCATCATGGGAAACTAATGCACAAATTACTACAAACTGCACTAAAAAATGAACGTAGTACCTGTTGCTTTAGAAGAAATATTTAACCCTCTCACGGCTGATGTGACCACGTGACACTCGTTGTAACTGGAAAATATATGGCTTCAACCACTAATTTCTTCATTTTTTTAAAACCTCTCCTATTTGGTACATATATGTTGTTAGGCAACTATTCAACAATATAGCATATGTCATTCTACATATATATTATATTCTTATCCATTGTTACTATATACTACATACTATTCGCCATATCTCCAAAGTTATTTACATATTTTGACGAAATAAAGCTCAAATTGAAGGGCAAACCCATCCATTTTGTACGGTTGCGTTACAGGTCCTTTGTCTTTGAAGAAACATTAAAATTCCTCTACTAACATTTGTTTTTTTTTTTTTTTAGTTTTTTCAAAATAAAACAGATTCGATTCCATTATATGTGGCTTTGACACACCATACTATGGTTAACGAATGCTAAAAGAGGAATATGTTACTGTGCCATTCAGAAGTACATACAGGGCATTCGTTAATATATGCAATTTCTTCACATTTTGAAAACCAAGTTAAACTTTCTGTACTACAAAGCTGAATTTTGCATCACCCTGTATATTTTTTACAAATCTCAACCAAATATGCTAACTAAATGTTCTACACATCATCATGGGAAACTAATGCACAAATTACTACAAACTGCACTAAAAAATGAACGTAGTACCTGTTGCTTTAGAAGAAATATTTAACCCTCTCACGGCTGATGAGACCACGTGACACTCGTTGTAACTGGAAAATATATGGCTTCAACCACTAATTTCTTCATTTTTTTTAAAACCTCTCCTATTTGGCACATATATGTTGTTAGGCAACTATTCAACAATATAGCATATGTCATTCTACATATATATTATATTGTTATCCATTGTTACTATATACTACATACTATTCGCCATATCTCCCAAAGTTATTTATATATTTTGACGAAATAAAGCTCAAATTGAAGGGCAATCCCCTCCACTTTGTCCTGTTGCGATAAGGGTCCTTTGCCCTTGAAGAAACGTTAAAATTTTCCTTATAACGTTTGTTTCTGTTTTTTAGTTTTTTCAAAATAAAACAGATTCGATTCCATTATATGTGGCTTTGACACACCATACTATGGTTAACGAATGATAAAAGAGGAATATGTTACTGTGCCATTCAGAAGTACATACAGGGCATTCGTTAATATATGCAATTTCTTCACATTTTGAAAACCAAGTTAAACTTTCTGTACTACAAAGCTGAATTTTGCATCACCCTGTATATTTTTTACAAATCTCAACCAAATATGCTAACTAAATGTTCTACACATCATCATGGGAAACTAATGCACAAATTACTACAAACTGCACTAAAAAATGAACGTAGTACCTGTTGCTTTAGAAGAAATATTTAACCCTCTCACGGCTGATGAGACCACGTGTCACTCGTTGTAACTGGAAAATATATGGCTTCAACCACTAATTTCTTCAATTTTTTAAAAAAAACTCTCCTATTTGGTATATATGTTGTTAGGCAACTATTCAACAATATAGCATATGTCATTCTACATATATATTATATTGTTATCCATTGTTACTATATACTACATACTATTCGCCATATCTCCCAAACTTATTTACATATTTTGACGAAATAAAGCTAAAATTGAAGAGGAAACCCCTCCATTTTGTCCTGTTGCGATAAGGGTCCTTTGCCCTTGAAGAAACATTAAAATTCCTCTTATAACGTTTATTTCTCTTTTTTAGTTTTTTCAAAATAAAACAGATTCGATTCCATTATATGTGGCTTTGACACACCATACTGTGCTTAACGAATGATAAAAGAGGAATATGTTACTGTGCCATTCAGAAGTACATACAGGGCATTCGTTAATATATGCACTTTCTTCACATTTTGAAAACCAATTTATACTTTCTGTACTACAAAGCTGAATTTTGCATCACCCTGTATATTTTTTCCAAATCTCAACCAAATATGCTAACTAAATGTTCTACACACCATGATGGGAAAATAAATGCACAAATTACTACAAATTGCACTAAAAAATGAACGTAGTACCTGTTGCTTTAGAAGAAATAGTTAACCCTCTCACGGCTGATGAGACCACGTGACACTCGTTGTAACTGGAAAATGTATGGCTTCAACCACTAATTTCTTCATTTTTTTAAAAAAACTCTCCTATTTGGTACATATATGTTGTTAGGCAACTATTCAACAATATAGCATATGTCATTCTACATATATATTATATTCTTATCCATTGTTACTATATACTACATACTATTCGCCATATCTCCCAAAGTTATTTACATATTTTGACGAAATAAAGCTCAAATTGAAGGGCAAACCCATCCATTTTGTACGGTTGCGTTACAGGTCCTTTGTCCTTGAAGAAACATTAAAATTCCTCCTAAATGTTTTTTTTTTTTTTTTTTTTTTTTTAGTTTTTTCAAAATAAAACAGATTCGATTCCATTATATGTGGCTTTGACACACCATACTCTGCTTAACGAATGATAAGAGAGGAATATGTTACTGTGCCATTCAGAAGTACATACAGGGCATTCGTTAATATATGCAATTTCTTCACATTTTGAAAACCAAGTTAAACTTTCTGTACTACAAAGCTGAATTTTGCATCACCCTGTATATTTTTTACAAATCTCAACCAAATATGCTAACTAAATGTTCTACACATCATCATGGGAAACTAATGCACAAATTACTACAAACTGCACTAAAAAATGAACGTAGTACCTGTTGCTTTAGAAGAAATATTTAACCCTCTCACGGCTGATGAGACCACGTGACACTCGTTGTAACTGGAAAATATATGGCTTCAACCACTAATTTCTTCATTTTTTTTAAAACCTCTCCTATTTGGTACATATATGTTGTTAGGCAACTATTCAACAATATAGCATATGTCATTCTACATATATATTATATTCTTATCCATTGTTACTATATACTACATACTATTCGCCATATCTCCCAAACTTATTTACATATTTTGACGAAATAAAGCTCAAATTGAAGGGCAAACCCCTCCACTTTGTCCTGTTGCGATAAGGGTCCTTTGCCCTTGAAGAAACGTTATAATTTTCCTTATAACGTTTGTTTCTGTTTTTTAGTTTTTTCAAAATAAAACAGATTCGATTCCATTATATGTGGCTTTGACACACCATACTATGGTTAACGAATGATAAAAGAGGAATATGTTACTGTGCCATTCAGAAGTACATACAGGGCATTCGTTAATATATGCAATTTCTTCACATTTTGAAAACCAAGTTAAAATTTCTGTACTACAAAGCTGAATTTTGCATCACCCTGTATATTTTTTACAAATCTCAACCAAATATGCTAACTAAATGTTCTACACATCATCATGGGAAACTAATGCACAAATTACTACAAACTGCACTAAAAAATGAACGTAGTACCTGTTGCTTTAGAAGAAATATTTAACCCTCTCACGGCTGATGAGACCACGTGTCACTCGTTGTAACTGGAAAATATATGGCTTCAACCACTAATTTCTTCAATTTTTTTAAAAAAAACTCTCCTATTTGGTATATATGTTGTTAGGCAACTATTCAACAATATAGCATATGTCATTCTACATATCTATTATATTGTTATCCATTGTTACTATATTATACATACTATTCGCCATATCTCCCAAACTTATTTACATATTTTGACGAAATAAAGCTCAAATTGAAGGGCAAACCCCTCCACTTTGTCCTGTTGCGATAAGGGTCCTTTGCCCTTGAAGAAACGTTAAAATTTTCCTTATAACGTTTGTTTCTGTTTTTTAGTTTTTTCAAAATAAAACAGATTCGATTCCATTATATGTGGCTTTGACACACCATACTATGGTTAACGAATTCTAAAAGAGGAATATGTTACTGTGCCATTCAGAAGTACATACAGGGCATTCGTTAATATATGCAATTTCTTCACATTTTGAAACCAAGTTAAACTTTCTGTACTACAAAGCTGAATTTTGCATCACCCTGTATATTTTTTACAAATCTCAACCAAATATGCTAACTAAATGTTCTACACATCATCATGGGAAACTAATGCACAAATTACTACAAACTGCACTAAAAAATGAACGTAGTACCTGTTGCTTTAGAAGAAATATTTAACCCTCTCACGGCTGATGTGACCACGTGACACTCGTTGTAACTGGAAAATATATGGCTTCAACCACTAATTTCTTCATTTTTTTTAAAACCTCTCCTATTTGGTACATATATGTTGTTAGGCAACTATTCAACAATATAGCATATGTCATTCTACATATATATTATATTCTTATCCATTGTTACTATATACTACATACTATTCGCCATATCTCCCAAAGTTATTTACATATTTTGACGAAATAAAGCTCAAATTGAAGGGCAAACCCATCCATTTTGTACGGTTGCGTTACAGGTCCTTTGTCCTTGAAGAAACATTAAAATTCCTCTTATAACGTTTGTTTTTTTTTTTTTTTTTAGTTTTTTCAAAATAAAACAGATTCGATTCCATTATATGTGGCTTTGACACACCATACTATGGTTAACGAATTCTAAAAGAGGAATATGTTACTGTGCCATTCAGAAGTACATACAGGGCATTCGTTAATATATGCAATTTCTTCACATTTTGAAAACCAAGTTAAACTTTCTGTACTACAAAGCTGAATTTTGCATCACCCTGTATATTTTTTACAAATCTCAACCAAATATGCTAACTAAATGTTCTACACATCATCATGGGAAACTAATGCACAAATTACTACAAACTGCACTAAAAAATGAACGTAGTACCTGTTGCTTTAGAAGAAATACTTAACCCTCACACGGCTGATGAGACCACGTGACACTCGTTGTAACTGGAAAATATATGGCTTCAACCACTAATTTCTTCAATTTTTTAAAAAAAACTCTCCTATTTGGTATATATGTTGTTAGGCAACTATTCAACAATATAGCATATGTCATTCTACATATATATTATATTGTTATCCATTGTTACTATATACTACATACTATTCGCCATATCTCCCAAACTTATTTACATATTTTGACGAAATAAAGCTCAAATTGAAGGGCAAACCCCTCCACTTTGTCCTGTTGCGATAAGGGTCCTTTGCCCTTGAAGAAACGTTAAAATTTTCCTTATAACGTTTGTTTCTGTTTTTTAGTTTTTTCAAAATAAAACAGATTCGATTCCATTATATGTGGCTTTCACACACCATACTATGGTTAACGAATTCTAAAAGAGGAATATGTTACTGTGCCATTCAGAAGTACATACAGGGCATTCGTTAATATATGCAATTTCTTCACATTTTGAAAACCAAGTTAAACTTTCTGTACTACAAAGCTGAATTTTGCATCACCCTGTATATTTTTTACAAATCTCAACCAAATATGCTAACTAAATGTTCTAAACATCATCATGGGAAACTAATGCACAAATTACTACAAACTGCACTAAATAATGAACGTAGTACCTGTTGCTTTAGAAGAAATATTTAACCCTCTCACGGCTGATGAGACCACGTGTCACTCGTTGTAACTGGAAAATATATGGCTTCAACCACAAATTTCTTCAATTTTTTAAAAAAAACTCTCCTATTTGGTATATATGTTGTTAGGCAACTATTCAACAATATAGCATATGTCATTCTACATATATATTATATTGTTATCCATTGTTACTATATACTACATACTATTCGCCATATCTCCCAAACTTATTTACATATTTTGACGAAATAAAGCTAAAATTGAAGAGGAAACCCCTCCATTTTGTCCTGTTGCGATAAGGGTCCTTTGCCCTTGAAGAAACATTAAAATTCCTCTTATAACGTTTATTTCTCTTTTTTAGTTTTTTCAAAATAAAACAGATTCGATTCCATTATATGTGGCTTTGACACACCATACTGTGCTTAACGAATGATAAAAGAGGAATATGTTACTGTGCCATTCAGAAGTACATACAGGGCATTCGTTAATATATGCACTTTCTTCACATTTTGAAAACCAATTTATACTTTCTGTACTACAAAGCTGAATTTTGCATCACCCTGTATATTTTTTCCAAATCTCAACCAAATATGCTAACTAAATGTTCTACACACCATGATGGGAAAATAAATGCACAAATTACTACAAATTGCACTAAAAAATGAACGTAGTACCTGTTGCTTTAGAAGAAATAGTTAACCCTCTCACGGCTGATGAGACCACGTGACACTCGTTGTAACTGGAAAATGTATGGCTTCAACCACTAATTTCTTCATTTTTTTTAAAAAACTCTCCTATTTGGTACATATATGTTGTTAGGCAACTATTCAACAATATAGCATATGTCATTCTACATATATATTATATTCTTATCCATTGTTACTATATACTACATACTATTCGCCATATCTCCCAAACTTATTTACATATTTTGACGAAATAAAGCTCAAATTGAAGGGCAAACCCCTCCACTTTGTCCTGTTGCGATAAGGGTCCTTTGCCCTTGAAGAAACGTTATAATTTTCCTTATAACGTTTGTTTCTGTTTTTTAGTTTTTTCAAAATAAAACAGATTCGATTCCATTATATGTGGCTTTGACACACCATACTATGGTTAACGAATGATAAAAGAGGAATATGTTACTGTGCCATTCAGAAGTACATACAGGGCATTCGTTAATATATGCAATTTCTTCACATTTTGAAAACCAAGTTAAAATTTCTGTACTACAAAGCTGAATTTTGCATCACCCTGTATATTTTTTACAAATCTCAACCAAATATGCTAACTAAATGTTCTACACATCATCATGGGAAACTAATGCACAAATTACTACAAACTGCACTAAAAAATGAACGTAGTACCTGTTGCTTTAGAAGAAATATTTAACCCTCTCACGGCTGATGAGACCACGTGTCACTCGTTGTAACTGGAAAATATATGGCTTCAACCACTAATTTCTTCAATTTTTTTAAAAAAAACTCTCCTATTTGGTATATATGTTGTTAGGCAACTATTCAACAATATAGCATATGTCATTCTACATATCTATTATATTGTTATCCATTGTTACTATATTATACATACTATTCGCCATATCTCCCAAACTTATTTACATATTTTGACGAAATAAAGCTCAAATTGAAGGGCAAACCCCTCCACTTTGTCCTGTTGCGATAAGGGTCCTTTGCCCTTGAAGAAACGTTAAAATTTTCCTTATAACGTTTGTTTCTGTTTTTTAGTTTTTTCAAAATAAAACAGATTCGATTCCATTATATGTGGCTTTGACACACCATACTATGGTTAACGAATTCTAAAAGAGGAATATGTTACTGTGCCATTCAGAAGTACATACAGGGCATTCGTTAATATATGCAATTTCTTCACATTTTGAAACCAAGTTAAACTTTCTGTACTACAAAGCTGAATTTTTGCATCACCCTGTATATTTTTTACAAATCTCAACCAAATATGCTAACTAAATGTTCTACACATCATCATGGGAAACTAATGCACAAATTACTACAAACTGCACTAAAAAATGAACGTAGTACCTGTTGCTTTAGAAGAAATATTTAACCCTCTCACGGCTGATGTGACCACGTGACACTCGTTGTAACTGGAAAATATATGGCTTCAACCACTAATTTCTTCATTTTTTTTAAAACCTCTCCTATTTGGTACATATATGTTGTTAGGCAACTATTCAACAATATAGCATATGTCATTCTACATATATATTATATTCTTATCCATTGTTACTATATACTACATACTATTCGCCATATCTCCCAAAGTTATTTACATATTTTGACGAAATAAAGCTCAAATTGAAGGGCAAACCCATCCATTTTGTACGGTTGCGTTACAGGTCCTTTGTCCTTGAAGAAACATTAAAATTCCTCTTATAACGTTTGTTTTTTTTTTTTTTAGTTTTTTCAAAATAAAACAGATTCGATTCCATTATATGTGGCTTTGACACACCATACTATGGTTAACGAATTCTAAAAGAGGAATATGTTACTGTGCCATTCAGAAGTACATACAGGGCATTCGTTAATATATGCAATTTCTTCACATTTTGAAAACCAAGTTAAACTTTCTGTACTACAAAGCTGAATTTTGCATCACCC
>NW_027656701.1:0-67898 GCF_964235325.1 Thermobia domestica
GGGGTGTTCGAACGCGTCGTCGTCTCGGAATGTCTCTGTTGGGAAGGAATGACCCAGTGTCCCGCAATCGCTGATGAATACGAATAAACATCCCCGGTGCTGGAATTTGTCGATCTGGGTAGCGTTTCGCATATAACCTACGTGCTTCTTCTGCATTACCTTCCGCTAAGCCGTACATCAAATGCATATCTGCCATTTCGGCGTTAGTGTATACTACCCTATTCATTGTGGTGCATTACACATAGCGCTTGTCAACATTAACACTGTTTCACACGACACAAAATAAACCACATTCACATACACATCGATTACTGCCCTGCCTGTAGAGTGTAGCACTAAAACGCTTGTGCTGTTACTGTCATTGCCCCATTCAGTACGAATGAATTGTGCGCTGTCCTCTGCACCTTCGATGCGAACGCTCTCGTCACCCACGCTTTCACTACTCCTATAACTAACTCTACTACGCGACGCTCTGCACGCCCCCTTGTTCCACCTACTGTAGCTATGAGCCCTCTGTCATCGGACATGTATCATACAGTACACCTAGAGTTGTATTCCTTGTTTCCTGATTGCTTTCAAATAGTTGTGTTTTCACCAATTTCAACTTTTCTCCATGTTTCATTCACTTTCTTTGTGCTTCCCCTGGCGCCGCCGCAGTTTCGCCATCACTTATACATAATTGGATTCTTCGGATGGCATTTCCTTTGATATCTTTTGACCCGATATTCCTATTTCTCACCATTACAAAGATACTGTATTCCTACAATCCGCCTCCCATAAAGTCCCTACAGACTAGCCGTTGTTGTCTTTGTTCATTAACATTTGTTGTTGCATATTCCAAGTAACATCCCCTCCTACAATTTTTCAGTGTAAATTGTTCACTTTTCTCCATGTTTCATTCACTTTCTTTGTGCCCCCCTCTAGCGCCGCCACTGTTTCGCCACCACTTATGCATAATTGGATTCTTCGGATGGGGTTTTCTTTGATATGTTTTGACCAGACATTCGTATTTCTCTCCGTTCTTGAGATATTGCAAATTGCCGCCTCGGAAGGTGACATTTCAGACGCCTTTAGCGTCCAAACGAAGCCGCATTCACCCAATGTTCATATGACATTTTTTGCTTGTTTTTACCTGTAGATTCATCTCACGAATTTTCCGACATTCATGCACGACCACCCTGTATATGGCTAAGGAAGCCTGGGCGCCAGGTCGCCATGGCAACTGGAAATACAAGTCAGGTGTCTAGATAATTTAAGGAGAAAATATTTAGGCTTTTGTATTATATTTTATTTGTGTTATTATTTCGTTTAGCTCAGAAGAAAATTTTTTGAACTCTATGTACAGTATATGCTGCTTGAGGATCTTTCAATTTTTTTTTTTTTTTTTTTTTTTTTTTTTTTTTTTACAACAAGCTATCTCGGGTAGTTCTTATTCTTCTTACTTTGTAGTGTTTCTTGACTTCGTCATACCAACTTGTACGAAGACGTTTCCTGGTTTCTCCTTCTCTGTTGGTATGCAGTTCAAGTACTGCTTTCTTCATCACTTATAATTTCTTTCTAGAAGACGTCCGACCCATTACCACCGGAAAGCCTTTATTTTCATGATAATACTCGCCACTCCTGTTAACTACTGTCTGATTTTCATGGTTCTTTTCCTATGTTTGTTGATGATTTGTAGCATACATCTTTCCATTCTTCGTTTTGAAGTCTGGAGATGGTGAATAGCTTATTTTGTTAGTGTCAGCGTCTGTAACCCATATGTGAAAGCACATAGAATATATTGATTGATAATTTTATGGTTAAGAACCACTGGTGTTTGATTTTCAATGCGGAGCTTTTCCTTCCGAATGCATTCCAGTGTACATCTCTCAGGGGCGGATCCAGGGGGGCGATCAGAGCAATTCCCCCCCAGAAGGGGAAACTTTATAAACCCATTCCAGAGTTTAAAACTCTTAAAAGTAGCTCTAAGTAGCAGTATTACAACCCACTGTCCACCCAGAAGTCCGTCCTGGATCCACCCCTGACATCTCTTAATTTCATCTCTAGTGTTATCTTACATGAATACTTGAATCATATCGAACACTTGAATCTTGCATCGTTCGGTTTAATCCTCGTTTCGCTAACCATTTATGTGACACTTTTATAACAGATAAATGGTAAGATTTGTGTCCGCCATTTTAGGTGAAATAAGGATCCTTGTTCAGCCTAATTCTCATTTAACCTAAAATGGCGGACTATAATAAATCGCGGAAATAAAATTGGAGGGAAATTTCGAAACGAGTACTTGCTTTTGGAAAAATGTTTCGATAGTTGACTACAGTTATTTTTTTCTTTCCATTTTGAGAACATTAGATATACTTTTCATTTAAACTTATGCCCTGACAGCGTATATAGTGGCAATATTTGAAACAAGTTTAAAACAAGTTACACGTACTTTATTCCTTGTTATTTGAGAGTTTTTCAAAAGTAACTTTTAATTTGCAGTTTGTTTCCAAATATCTGATACTGTCAAATGGTACTGCTAATTGGTATATTAAAGGAAATATAGTTTGTGTGAGTATAAACGTAAATATCATTTGGATTTTACATTTCTGCTTGTTTCGTTCTTATGTATATGCAGAAGTTATTTTATTGTAGGTTTTGCTGATCTTTTAGGTTATTTTATTACGGTTTCAATGCTTTTTTCAAAACTGTTAATGCATTATAAGGGATCATATTGTGAAGCTATATAATTTTAATTAATACGAAATTTGTAAACATTTCAAGCTAGATCTGACCAAAATCCGTAAATTTGATCATAACAATGAACAACTGTGATCTAAATAAGTGATTTGTTACAAATTTCTCCGCTGGCAAGTTGCTCTTTGAATAATTTCATGATCCAAATATCTCAATGTGTCACTAACGAAAAAAGAAAAAATGTATTTCAGTTCTCAATAACCATTAGCAAATAGTTATTGCTTTCTCATTTTCCTTTCAACGATGTCTCAGAATTCATTATTGAAAACGAGCATAGTATTCTCTTTTATTCTTTCAGTTTAAATCTCATTTTCAAGCTCCGAGGCTAAGAAAGCAGTGATTATGATAATGAATGGAAGGATGAGGAAAGTAGAAGGAAACGGATGAACCCCGAGATAACCCTTACACACGATGTTTGCGAGCTGGACGTAAGCGTAGTGCTTCATTTGATTTAAATGTATTTGTTATTTGTTGAACTATAAAGGTAACCAAGAATGTTCTGGCGCTTTTTATGGAGATCTGTGTTCAATTGGCCCTCACACCGTGAGTTGAATGCGAATGAAGATAAGGCGAAGGTCAGTTATTGGTGTGCGTATATCCAACATACAGTCTGGTTGTGGTAGTTCAGTTACACCGTGAGCTTGCGTAAAGACAAAGTGAACATGGGACCTCCACAGAATGTCATAAAGGCATGTATGCTGTACGAGTTCAAACTGGGGTCAAATGCCGCTGCAGCGGCGCAGAAGATATCCCAGGCATTTGGTGAGGGTGTCGTGACTACGCGAATAGTGCAGCGGTAGCTTAGCAAGTTTAAAGACGGTGACGAAACATTCGAAGACGCACCACGTGCCGGAAGACTAACACATGTACAAAATGAAGATCTTCAGGCAGCAATTGAGGCGAAAAGTGGCCAGATATGTAAGGAACTGAGACTACAATTCAATGTGAGTGGATAACGCATTCGGCAGCACCTCTATCAACTTGGGAAGCACTACAAGTCGGGTCGATGAGTCCTACATGATTTGACTCCCAGAAAGAAGGGAACACGAGCAGACACCTGTTTTTCTTTGTTGTCTCGTCTGAGAAAGGAGCCATTTCTGGACAAGGTGTTGACATGTGATGAGAAGTGGGTCCTGTACGAAGCTCCATGGCACCGTCGTCATTGGTTAGCTTTCCACGAACTGGTGCCAAAACAACCGAAACCAACACTTCACCAGAATAAGGTCCTCTTGTATGTTTCGTTGACTGCTCCTGTGTGTTTGGTGGTAGCACACCAAGTTCTACCGCGATGGAATCGATGGCCTTCCAGAACGTTGAAAGAGGGTCATCGATGCTGATGGGAACTATTTTTGATCTTTCAGGTACGTCTTAGGTGACATATCGATGTTCGAAGGTGGTGGGTGAAAAAGCGACAAAACTTTCTTGGTTGCCTTTATAGTTAGTCACAGATTTTGTAGTATCATAGTCCATTATAGATCTACTGTAAAGGTTTCCTTTTTAACTTTTTATTTGTTTTATTTATTTATTTATTTATTTTGTAGCAAGTAAGTTTCACATGATACTGGACTATTTTTCAATATAATTTTTCTCGAATCTCAGAAATTCATATGCAGCAAATGACTTCAAAAATTTTTCACTCCTTTCAACACTTGCATGTTTTATTGCAAAATGTCCTGAACTACATTAAAGTCAGATGTGCAAGAATGTATCTGAAAGAAGCTCAATATAAACTTACCATGCAATTTTTATGTCTTTATACCTAGCAGTTTTTTTTAATACGTCTCTGCTTTACTTATACTTTTATCGTCTCAATTATAGTTCGAATTTTCTCGAAGAACTTACTTAGCTAGTTTTTATTTTCATTTCTGAAATTGTGATTTATTTTCATTGCTGAAATTGTAATTTATTTTCATTGCTGACTTCTGACTTATACCGTTTCTCCCGCGCAGCCTAGAATTGAAAGAGAAATTTTGTTCTGAATTTTGTATTTCCACCACGCTTTTCTGTCATTATCACCTACTGAACGTAATAAAGCTAGATAAATTTCATTGTTGAGTCATTTCATATATGGAACAATTTGGAAGTTGGACGTTTCTAGTTTTATTTTCTTCCGTTAATTCTGTTCTTTCTTTCATTTCTCTCTTTTTTTTAAAAAAAAATACCAGAGTACAATTAACGTTTCATGACACTTGTTTTCTGAGATTCACAAGTAATTGGATAGATCACTTTAACACTAACATACATTTTATAGTAACAAAGTTTGACAATTAGCATTAATTTCAAGTTTATTGAAAGCTTATTTGTCTACCCCTTGCTTATAGACAATTTTGTTGGCGTCAATGGATATATGGAAAAATCCCATAAATCCTGTCAATATTTACAAAATTCCCTTTATCCAATTTCAAGAAATCATTGTCAAAAAATCGCACATTACGGAATTTTCCTACGAGTTGGTATCACTGACCAGCGTGGACGCAAGTGTGTGTTGTGTGACAGAGACAGACGCACACTGAATCAAGGATCTTATAAAATGGAGGATCTGCCCTTACAACAAAATCTTGAAGCCATACGTCACAGTTTCGCCACCCCTATTCTGCCCACTCTGCCCAATAGGATCGCAATGTTTTGAGCCAACAATCATGGCGGAAACGAAAGTAGCCTATCAGACGATGGTAGAAATGAGAGTAGCCAATTAGACGTGCCGATGCTCGGTTGCTTTTTGGCTTCACCGATTTAATAGGATGAAAATACATACGGGCAGATTCACGATTTATTACATCCTTGCACTGAGTAGTATTGTGACCAAGCAGAGGATCACCGCGGCACCAAAAGTCACAGCTGAGCTTTATATATTGCATACAAACTCTGCTAGCGTCAAAACAGCCGGAAGAGAACTTCACAAGAAGGGCGTTTATGATATATCTCCAATTCCTAAATCACTAGTGACTGTTGACCATGTTGATAAACGGAGACAGTGGTGCAACGCCCATAAAAAGTGGACAGTGGAAAGCTGTCGTTTCGTCGGATGAGTCTACGTTTACAATGTTTACAACTGCTGGCCGATTTTATGTGTGAAGAATGCCAGCACAAACGTACGATACAAACTGTATTTTACCATGAGGGAAGCATGGTGGTGGTGAAATGATGATTTGGGCAGCCTTATCCTGGTATTCTTTCGGATGTATCATCACGATGTACGTACATGTCACTTCCAAAGATTATGTAACTCTTTTGACTTATCAGCTGCATCCCATAGTGCAAATTTTGTTCCCAGGTGGTAATCCCATGTTTCAAGATGACAGATCCAATGTTCATGCAGCTCATGTCGTACAGGACTGGTTGATGAGCACGTAGATGAAGTATCACTTCTGTCATGGCCTCTACAATCGCCAGATCTCAATATCATTGAGCCCTTGTGGTCAGTTTTCTAGACCAAGATGAGAGCCCGATACTCATCTCCACAACAACTTGCAGCTGCTTTGGAGGATGAATGGAAGAACACTACATTGACAACCATCTATATGTTCTAATTATACATATGTACTATACTATACTGTTATATGTACTGTATTACAGAACTGTAATATATATTTATAAATTTCTTACATTCAAACATGAATGCTCGTTGTCTCTAAAATGCATATATTTTATTTAAAAGAAACAGCTTGCCTAGCTAGTATTCGAGATTCGAATCATGTTAAAAATAAACCTCAGGACCCGAATTCATTATGTTATTCACTAGGCAAAGAGCGTACAACTATTAGTTTTTTTTCGTTCGTTTCTGGTTTTGTTCTATTGACGGTATAATTTTCATTGGATTTAACCTAGTATCATGTAATATGCTAGTTTTTACTTCGATCTTCTTTTTATGTCATAGTTTATGATTATTTTCTACATGCCACCTGACTGGACGTGTCTAGATATATTACTCTGTAATACTTACAAAATATTCGATTTTAAAGAATTTACGTATCTATATCGTTTTCGCACACTCGTAAGCAATTCTTTCAAACAAGAATTTTCCTGACAACGTTCCTGTTTCCCTGAGAATCATCTTTAATTTAGGATGAAGATCAATCAGGAACTTTCGATCAATACCTTCAGATTCACCAATTACTATCCGACTGACGGATCATCAAATCCACGAGGTTCCCTCCTTCAGCACTAGTGAATCCCAGCTGAAGACCCAGAATCCATCTGTGAGGAGTGACAGCTATTGGACCTTCGATAGATGAATATATACAGGGTTTTCATAAAGTCTGGACGGATTTAATTCGCTTATAATTTACATAAAAATGCTCATATTGAAATCAAATAAAGTGCAAACGGTAGCGGAAGAATTAAATTTTTACCTGCAATCTGCACCAGCTCGGTTCATTCACCGCCACACCTCCAACTGGGCGCCATTTACATCCACACATTCGCGTAGGCGGCGCTGGAATCCACTCACAGCGTTCCGCCGTGTTTGATCCGAAATGCCAACCACAGACTGCCCTTTAAGTTCTCCACTGATTTTGTCCTTTAAGTTCTCCAAACCACTTGGCTTCTTTGCATAAACTTCCATTTTCACATGACCCCAAAGCCAGAAGTCGCAGGGGGTTGTCTGTGGATTTCCGAGTTCCATGGACCGTCTAGGAATCGACTTCTGTGGGTTGTTGATGATGCTTTCCCTTACCCTGCTCACTGTTGCAGGCGATGTTGGCGGCCTCCCACTTCGAGGACGGTCCAGGACGCTTCCTGTCTCCAAGAACTTAGCATGCCACTTTCGGATTGCACTCTCAGTCGGTGCCGGCTTTTTGAAGTCTTTGGTGAACTTTCGACACACCAGAATTGGTGATTTTAGCTCTGTGTACCACAGAACACATTGCGCTTTCTCTTTCACCGACGCCATCTTTGATACGGTAAAAAAAAATAGTCTTTTCAGAGGAGTTTTTCATTTATTTATTTCTTTAAAAGACACACACGCCAATACAGCTTACAACTTATTTTAACAGTCAATATTGGAACAACAATGAAAACAACAATGGATGGAATTTGGTAACAATCTGACCCTTGCCATCCCTCTCCCTCTCTCAACGTATTCAGAGTTGCCACTTATCTAACAGTGTTGCCAACTAAAAATTTAATCTTTCCGCTACCGTTTGCACTTTATTTGATTTCATTATGAGCATTTTTATGAAAATTATAAGCAAATTAAATCCGTCCAGACTTTATGAAAACCCTGTATGTAAGTACCGCTCTAGTAAAAGTACCTTACCTAAAATGGACTACACATCTGAGCTCACTGAGATGACATACTAAAACCATACACAGTTTTCTCTTGTTTATAAAAGAACTTGATTCATTTGCAGGGTCACTTTTCTGAGCTAATGTTTATGTTCTATCTAAAATATATACTTTTACGTTTTATTTTCTGTTTTGTTGTAAGTTGTAGCTTTTGGATCCAGACAACTTACTGGGATATAAATAGTGGAACATTTTTTCATTAACCAGAATAATTGAAGGAAGTGACAGTCGCGATGTTAGGCGACTTGTGTGGTTTACAAGCCTTGGTTGTAATAAATTTACTGTACTAGTTTGCATTATTTTTATCACTAATTTACATATTAAAATATAGTTGTGCAGATTTTGGTCACGTCTATAATCGCTTCAGAACAAGGTTGACATGTTGAATTATGAAGGAAATCTAAAGGCTGATTCACACGTACGGTGCCATTTTCATGTCATCCCGCGGCCACACACCCTTCGCGCCACAGCCTTGACCATTCACATATACCACGCCGTGCCGTGCCGTCCAGGTGCTGTTTTCTACACCATTTCTCAAGATAGATTGTAACGAGGGTCAACTTCGTGCTGCTTCGAGTACTCTGAAGAAAACCGAAGCATCACTCCATCGATTCACAACTGGGTAGTTTCTCTTCAAGGCACTCTGTCGGAGCACGGCATAGGAAGAGCACAAGCACGGCACGTCATGTATGAATTTAAAAAGAGGAAAACCAATAAATTTTCAATGTCAAAGTGTGAAAAGTAACTTCATGGACCAAAACGCGGATGGTGCACGGCATAGGAACGGTACATTTGAACAAAGGCGAATTTTTGAATTATATATATATATATATATATATATATATATATATATATATATATATATATATATATATATATATATATATATATATATATATATATATATATATATTACAATAGATAGCTAGAGCGATCATATCGGCCACTTTTGTTAATGCAGCCAATCCGTTAACGTATTAACCCCTTGCTTGTGTAAATTTCGGAATAAGAGTTGTCCTTACTTGTGTAATTTAGAAAAACACACACAATTTTGTACAGAAATGTTTCAGAATAACTCTGGAACACCTGAAACAATTTCAACCAAACTTTGTATTCTGATAACCTAAAAAATGCAAATGAAATCTAGGTAGGAAGACACGTCTTGTACCCAGGGGTGAGAAGAAGTGACATGTAAAAATAAACGAAAATCACCGATATTATCTCTCGATCTATAGTTCTCGAGGTTGCTGAGGTGAATAGCGACACACCCAATGTCGTGTAAGTTCGTGGTCGTCTTTCATCGGAATGAGGCAGGCAGAACCCCCAGGGGTAGGATGAGAAGGGGTGACGTAAGAATAATCGAAAATCACCGATATTAATGTCAAATCCATAGACGCTGGGGTGAATAGGGACACAGGAGTACGATTGCGTGTCCAAGTTGTTCCATCACTTGGCTGTTTGTTTTCAGAAGTTTCAATATCAGAAGATGATACATCAGAGAATAAACAATCCGAATCACTATCGGTAGAATTTATCAGATAAGAAGCAATATTTTCTTCTTCTTAGTTGTGTTTACTTCCCATTGTTACTTATTTTTGTCACCATAAAAGAATAATTGCGAAAATGTAAAACTAAGTTCTCCACAGAACAATACAAAAATATTTCTGCAGTGACACTTTCAATGAATTTTTCTTTCTTTCTTTCTTTCTTCTTTTAGTACAACATCTACCACAGAATAACTAGTCCAGAACATTAAATCCTTTACCATAAAATAAACAAAATCATCCTTTTAGCAAATGACGGATTATTCAGACAAACACAAGCTTGAACACACATACACAGACACACACTCTCTTCTTAGAACGTAATATTACGTCGAACACAAAATACGCAACAAGTACTCCTGACGGCTTATTCCGAAGAATACAGGGAAGGAGTTAATGAATAAAGACTACTTTAATAACGGTGGCTATCCACAGCCTAAATCTCATACACGCAAGCAAATTTTTCAATTCTATATCTGAAACTAGCCTTTGGACAGCTGGGGGCTTCGCCCCCAGACCCCCGTATTTCCTCGGCTTACGGCCTCGCATGTGATATGTTCGTGCATTTATTCTTAATGTTTCCTTAAATCGGCCCAACATCCCCAGATCTCATATTTATCATCCTTTGCTCCTTAATACTCTGCTTAATAACTCACAGTTTATTTTTTTATAGCAACCTTTGTTTTGTCAACCACAATTTATCAACTTATTATATAATGAATGTTGATGTTGGATTCTCTTTTTCAGAGTTTTTTTTTTCTTATTTATAATTTTCAAAAAAGAAATCTGGGATTTTTGTTCGACCATAACTCTTGCATATTTGTAAGACAAAGGTCGATTCTTTTTCTTGTAACTTTGTAGTATTTCCACACCACCCCTGTGGTATACTGCTACACGCATACTCCTTTGAATGAAAGCTTTTGCTTCATCATGTCTTTCGTATACTAAAAAAATCTGGAACGTAAGAGGTATTTGTGTCTGGGAAGGTTCGTATCATAGTGTGAAAATGAAGTTCAATATGATTTGTATTTGGACAGGCACCAAGCATTCTCCATAAAGAAGCTTAAAGGGATTTCTTTTTGCGTAGACTCTTATGTTACTATCAAGTATAAGTGAAAATGAATTTTTGCAGCAGACATGTATCATACTCCGAAATGAAAGTCCAATGGTGTTGTTCCCTGGGTAATTCCATAGCTATCACTCACTAAAAGGAACTATCGTAGAAGTTGTGGGTATACATTCTTTACAAAACCGGTTCCACAAGCGCCTCAACTCCAACTTAAAACTTCGGCTTTCAATTCTTTTATTTACGGTTACTTGTGATTTTACGTTTCATAGAGACAAACAGTTTAAGTGTGTGTGCTTTAAATAAACTAGTTTAATACACTTTTTTTCATAAGGTTTATGACTTAAAATTAGTGTTGAAAGACTTTGTATTTTAATAAGTCTTCTCGAAAATCAAAGGAAACGAACTCCTGCCATCTTTGGAGTTCCTTTAGAATATATGTTTGTGCTGAAACCTTTCGAAAATGAGATCTCGGAAACAACAGGCTCAAAATAGATGGCATTTTCACTGATCGATTGCAAATTTTCTGTAGATTGTCCAGTTCCAATTGAATATTTAAAAAGCATAGTTGTTATTTTTTTATTACATTTTTACGGGTACACTGGAAGTGTTGAAATTAGAAAAAAAAAAAAAAATAGAGCATCATATCCTAAGCATTATGCATTGCAACACCACATCGTTGTATATTCGGGTTGTATATGTCTCAGACGTTTGTTTTATGCCCAAATAATTTAAAAGGAGCGATAACCATTTCTGCAGTCTAAGACGAACTTTTATTTTTGCAGTGTTTTGCCCATTGAACACCATCTATAATTGACATTGTAATTAATTGTGTATGTAATCTGTTTGCTTATTACATACTGAATGCAAGAAGAAAGAATACACTTATCATACATGAATTAGAAACTTCAAACGGAAGTAGGCTCAAATCTTGCAAACGGTCCGAGATATTGAAAAAATAATCGAAAAAATCTCCCTTTTATAGTATCATATGCCAATTTTTATCACGGCGTCTATAACTTTTGTCTGTAATGAACATGTACAGATGTTTCCACGAATGTCAAGGAGATTCATGCTCATATGCGAATGATGCGCTGTGTAGAGAGCGCAGGTTCTTGTCCTCGGAACGATTACAATTATCGGAGGTACTGATTTGATATGTAGTGCACAACTGTTTAAAACAAATAACATTAAATAAAATTAAACAATTAACAGCAATCGCTATAATGATAACTTAAGGTACCGGTAACAATAACCGTGCATTTTAACAAGAAATCAACAAGAATACAACATATAAAGCAACTGTAACAAACACGTTCCGTAATACCCGTTTCAAAAATCCCCTAAAAACTAAAAATATTCACTTTTGGCAATTTTTCTTTGACATGCCAAATTTAATCATTGTAATCCTAAAGAAATTGCCCAATAATTTTGAGATATAAAAGTAGTTCCTATAAATAAACCCCATCAAAGTTGGATTTTTTTATTTCTGTTAATTTATAAAGGTAAGCAAGAAAATTCTGTCGCTTTTGTGGAGGTCTGTGTTCAATTGGACCTCCCACCGTGAGTTGAATGCGAACGAGGATAAGACGAAGGTCAGCTGTTGTTCTGCGTATGTGCAGCATACTACTTGGTTATGGTAGTTCAGTTACATTGTGAACTTGCGTAAGAACAGACTGAATGAGACCTCCACAGAGCGTCATAGGGGCGTGTACGCAATACGAGTTCAAAGTGGGGACAAAGGCAGCTACAGCGGAGCGGAATTCTACCGACTTTCTTTTTTTTTCCTATCTCAACTATCTGAAAGATAAGATTTTGTATCCCAAGAAAACGCCCATTTAAATAGCATAGGAATTTCTTCATCCCCTTTCGACCCCTCAAAAATTAAAAAAAAAAAACACTTTTGGCAATTTTTTCACGGTTAGTTCTCAAAGGCTACAATCATGCCAAATTTCATCATTCTAATCATACCGGAAGTGCATAAACATTTTAGGGTCTAGAAGACGTCCCACATAAATAACACGCTAAAGATTTTTTCAGTTCTCCATAAAACCAATCTACGGTTACAAATTTTCATTTCTGATGATTCACTTAGATAAAGCTAACGAAAACGTACAAGCATACCGAATTTCAAGCTTTTATTCCAATTCAAAGTACCTAAAACATGATATTATACGTCAAAAGAAGGTCCATTTCAATAACATGGGGAAATTCTTCATTCCCTCTTTAGAACCCCTAAATATTAAAAATATTCACTTCTGGCATTTTTCTGTGAGTTTGTTCCGAAAAGCCACAATCATATCAAATTTAATCATTGTAGCCCTACAGGAAGTGCTCAATAATTTGAGGGGGTAAAAGATGTCCCATATAAATTACATGGAAAAGATTTTTCAGTTCCCTATAAAACCACTCTAAAATTGGAATATTTTACTTATGGCAATTTTTCTCTCGGTTAGTCCTGGAAGGCTACAATCATGCCAAATTTCATCATTCTAATCTTGCCGGAAGTGTCTAAACATTTTGGGGTATAGAATACGTCCAATATAAATAACATTGGAAAGATTTTTCAGTTCTCCATAAAACCACTTTACGGTTAGAAATTTTCATTTCTGATGATTCACTTAGGTAAAGCTTACGAAAACGTACAAGCATACCGAATTTGAAGTTTTATTCCAATTCTAAGTACCTAAAACATGATATTATATGTCCAGAAAAAATCTCATTTAAATAACATGGGGAAATTCTTCATCCCCTCTTTAGACTCCCTAAAAATTAAAAATATTCCCTTTTGGCAATTTTCCTGTGGGTTAGTTGCAGAAAGCTACAATCATGCCAAATTTAATCATTGTAGCCCTGCAGGAAGTGCTCAATAATTTATGCCAGCTCATGTAGTTTTATATATAGTTAGGATATAAACCTAGAGCGATTATCTCGTCCGAGTACGTTCCCACTAGTCCGTTAACAATCTTAATGGGTAACGATGGCTTTAACGGTGGGTATCTCCCATATCCCATATATGTAAATTTCGCGTGATCCTCTTCACTAAATTTATCAGAGATTGTTATTACGTAAATTATAAAAGGAATGTTCACATGTCGCTAAATGAATACTGAGCTTATTGTGGAGTTAAATTCCCTGCTAGATGATTATGTTGCTGATGAGTCACAGCATTTTAAGTGTTTGTTCAGTATTTTTTTTTTAAAGATATTGAGGGTAGCTACTTGTATTAAGAGAGGTGAAATCTGGGCTAGAAAACCAGACGTAGGAGAAAATGTTCTGGAAGAATTAACTAAACAAAAACGTTCACGTCGGCAGTAGTCTGCTGTAGTCTCACGTCGACTGTAAATGCAAAACATCTTAATTTACTGTACTTTTGAAACACAAAGGAACTTAAGCTACCAACTACATTAAATACATGTTTGTAAGTAGAATATATGCTCTTGTTATCAGTATGTGTAAAGACAAATAATAATAGATACAAAGAGATACAGACAATAACAAGTAACACTAATAAGCAGTATGTTAAAGCAGAATAGAAACTATCCATATGTTTGGCAAAGAACGGCATAACTTTTAGTGCCTTCAAAATTCAAAAAAAAAAAGAAAGAAAGAAAGAAGAAAGAAAGAAAGAAAGAAAAGAAAAAAGAAAAGAAAAGAAAAAAAAACTACTCTTTCAAAAACTAATCTACTTTCATGTCATTGTATTCAGTTCAATGTTGTATATTAATTAATTAATATATATGAAGCACGTTGCCTCAGCGGTACAGTGCTTATCTCTTTTGCGTGGGGTTCCTTGTTCCATCCACGGCCAAGCAAGCTTGTGGTGGACAACATCATGCTTGTAGGTTTTCTCGGTGTACTCCCGCTTTTTCTTACATTCTCATTCCACTAATTCTTCCATCATCATTCGCTTGCTTTAATGATTGTCTCCTCTAACCTAAAGGGCATAATCGTGGCACGTTAAACTAAAAAAAAAACATTTCTTTTTTAATGTACTGTACGCGTGATCTTTAGGCCAAACAATAGTTAAAGAAATAAATTAAAGTTTAAAAGCTAATCAAAATTTTGACCCAATATCATGTTAAGAAGGTCGTTTTACTAGTGTTCGAATGAAATTTTAATGTGGAAAAACTTCAGTGTCATCTTAATAGGTAGCGTGGTTACCATACATCAATTTTTAGGTTTACAAGATACAAAATCGTTTTTCGCGATTTTCTCAGAAACTACGCATGAGGATCATTTTGTTTAGTTCAATGTGATCCCCTGGATATGTTTTTCTTTTATTTTGTTAAACTCTATTAATATTGTAGAATTAGAAGTAGTTATGTGCATAAATGAGCATAGACTAATTTACACATAACATGCCGTGCTCATACCGTTCCTCTGGCATGCACCGTCCGTGCAATTGCCGCTACTATTCATACGTACCATGCCGTGCCGTGCCGTGTACACCATTTCTCAAGGTGGATTGCAAGGAGGAAAACTTCATGGGGCTTCGTGTGCTCCGAAGAAAGCCGAATGATCAAGCCACGGCCGGACTGATTTCACTTCAAGGCCGCCTGTCGAGGCACGGTATGGAAACGGCACACTATGTGTTCTTTAACCTAATATGTGTCATCATTACAAAAGACAAACAACAATAAATATAATGTGTTACTTAACAGTATAATATGCTATGTATACAGTACAGAAGTAACTTTTTTTTTCCAGGAAGCTATTATTGACAACGAACGTTATACTTTTTAATTTCACAAAGGTAATGTTTTTTTTTTTCTTCGATGTTCTACAAAAACCTTATGTGAGAATTTACTTTGAAGCATGTTTTCTTGTTTAGTACTATACGATCTATCGATTGATGTACACTGAGATAAAGTAAAAAAAAAAAGATATTTTGTCTAGGAGACGAGAAATTCAGAATAAGACACAACATTTTCTGTACGCACAGGTTTGTTGCTTAGACAAGACTCATCTGTACAGCATGACGTAAACATAACTCATGTGTATTCTTCGTTAGCATGTGCAAAATACAGATAAACATACTTATGTACTTGGATAAACTTTGGTTATATACGAACACTATACAATCCCATTCTTCTGTATGGTCTTGATGTTTCTTCTTTTGGCTGTAAATAAAAGTACGAGGAGAAGAATTAAGTACGTAGCAGCATCTAGAAAATCTGTACGGAACGTACGTACAAATATAAGGAATACGTATGTACGCAGCAGATAGGTTGAACTGACTACGATGTAGTACAGAAAATATGTACCACAACACAGAATGCAGTTCTTTTGTCGTGATATGTGCCGCACCACGAAAGCATCCTGTTCCCGGAATCTAAGGATTTCCTTTCTAAATGTACTCGGTTTCTTTCTGCATGTATGTCTTATATTTGAACAATATATTAACTAACAAAAACTAAAATGTAAGGTGTATTGTCAATTTTAGGCTATACGAACGTCAATTACCCGCTTAGCTTGGTTAAAACAAAGAAAAAATAGTAATATCTTCAATTAGTTAGTCACTATTTATTATTATGAAACGCTCTCTGATTTTCGATCATTTTTACATAACTCTACCACATATCACCAAAGTTACAGGGCTAAATTTAGATTTAAACGGCATCGAAAGTGTCACTGTTCATCTCAGCAACAACAAAAATCATGGATTCGGCACTAATATCGCTAATTTTCGACATTTTTTATATATTTCTTCCTTCCCCAAGATGCAAGGCTGAATTTAGATTTAAACGACATCGAAATCGTCACTGTTCATCTCAGCGACCCCAAAAACTATGGATTCGACACTAATGTCAGTCATTTTCGATCATTTTTATATATAACTCCCCCTTCTTCATCTCTGTCTCCTAAGTTGCACCGTCAAAGTGAATTGATAAAGAGCATCCCAGGCTTAAGCCTCATATACCTTGAAAATTTGGTCGATATCGATAGAGTGGTTCAAGAGTTGGTAAGTCACAAATATTGTAAATTTTTTTTGTATATATATTTATTTAGGGTGGTCCTTAAATTTTGATTTCCGAATTTCTTTGCTCCCAACCCCTAAATTGGTTCCATGTCGGACCAAATTAATCTGTGAAAAAGATGGGCTCAATCGAAGAATATTTAACCGACCCCCAAGCGACCTAAAGATCTGAATGCATTTACAATGTATAGTAAATGGCAAAAATTTGTAATAAACTCTTGTAACTTAAAAATGGCTGAGGGAAAGGAATCATATCTCGGATAGAGGTTGTAGAAGTAGATCCATACCTGATACTGCGTAGTGACCGAGATGAGGCATATCTTTACGTCCACCATCTTGATTCGGGCACAAAATTTTAAATAGAAATGACCTCCTATGATATATCATTTTGAGGTAGCTTTTGACGACAAACAGACGTCTGCCTTTATTTTCCACTTATTTCTGAATATGTAATAATTATCAACTATGGAAAATAAAAGCTCCGAAGTAATAAAGCTTAATATTCTGTGAGTTTATATCTCTGTTCGGGCTGCAGATTTATAAGATTGTTGAATAATTTCCCTTATTTGAATTAAACCATAAAGTAAAGAAAGAAATGCACATGTCCATCTACTTGGAAAGAAGATACGAACTTTCAACGTGGGTTGAATACATTGAAAAACATTGTAGTGGTGAATGATGTTGCAGAGAGAGGCGTGAAACTGATACAAGAATACGGGAACATTTTAACAAAGGACGACAAAGAGACACAATACATATTGCAGATAGTCAGTGAACACAGAAAAAAGTATCCAGATGCTACAAAAATTGGCTTAGTGATGCAGTAGAATTTGGCTAGTTATCCACAGCCTTCAGCTTTCTTTTATTATCACTTTAAACATTCATTATATTATTTATATAATTTCATTTCATATAAATAATTACAATATGGGCTGGTGTGTATTTCGACGGGATGTAATTATATAACAACATATACAATTATTTTCTTGTTACATGTATGTAATAGTTTATTAATATTTCAGTAACCTATAAAGAAAAAAACAATACTGAAAGATAATAAACTATTATTTCAAAGCTAAAAAGAATTAAATGACCAGAGATAAGTTGAAAATATAGGAAGATGTGTTTTTATAATGAAAGGTTAAACAAAAACAATGTCACAAAACAACATTTCCATTTAAAATTTTGGGTCCGAATACAAAATTGCGGACTTCAAAGTGGCCGCCATCATGCTATTTGTCAAGGTCAGATGTGGATTACTTCCTATCACTGTATCCAAAATTTGGTCCCTTTCCCTTCAGCCGCCTTAAAGTAAGAAGAGTTTATTCCAGACTTTTCCTATATATTAACATATTGGATATGCATTCAAACTTCAGGTCGCTTGGGGGTCGGTTAAATATTTTTCGATTGAGCCCATTTTTTTCATGGATAAATTGGGTCCAACATGGAACCAATTTAGGGGTTGGGAGCAAAGAAATTCGTGAAAAAAAAATTCGCCATGTAATTAAGGACCACCCTAATATATATATATATATATATATTTCAGTTTCCATAATATGTATTGTCTTCTCACTAGTGCTGTAATGAAAACCTTAATGAGAATAAACTTCCGTATCAGTATTACCTCAATAAATTGCATAATTCTCTTATAACATCAAGTTTTAGGTTAACAAATTCCGTTGTTTATTCTCCATTTTCCCGAAATCTACGCATGAGTTTTTACAGTGAATCATATCATTATCTTCATCTCAATAAGTTCTATCGACCGTTAAATGCATCATCTTTAAACAATTTTTTTTCTCCTTATATGACAATTATATTGCAGAATTATTTTTTGAAATGGTCAGTGTTTCAATATTTTGAGCTGTAAAGAAAATTTAAATTACAACACTCCCGAGAAATTTTGATGTACATATTTACGTAACAACTGCTGATGGATGCAGCAGTTGGAAATTACAGTGAGCGCAGAGAACTGAGTTCGTTAACCACTTTGAATAGACATGATGATTGCTCCTGAAGGATGTTCTACAGAAACCAAGATGTTTAGGTTGGTAGTCTTTTGATTGGTGTCATGGACGATGAGTCTCTCTCTTCTAATATATATATATATATATATATATATATATATATATATATATATATATATATACTCATAAGGTCTATAAGGTGGCTGCAGCAGAAGCAGGAAACATGGAAGTTCGTGCCCCCTTGCGACGTGTCTCAATTTCCCATCAGATCACTCCAGTGTGAAAGATTGTAGATAGGAAACGAGATTTACAACATCATGGCAGGAACAAATTCTCCTGAGAATTCAGTCATTCGCTACTCTCGTTCTTTCCAACCCCTCTCGTTTTGAAAATATCTCTTTCCCTTTCTCACTACTCTTCTAAGGTTCTTCGTTTCGTAATGCTTACGCTGCAGACAAACTTGACACTGCTAGAACTTCTACCAACATCAGATGTCACAAGTTTGGAACGACAAACCTTCCTTCTTACGTCAAAAGAAGAAGAAAACAGAAACTAAAACTATGATCAATGGTTCCTATTACTACTACTGTTACAACTTCCCTTCTAATTTATCTGGTATATATATGTATCATGGTGTTTCAAGGTTGTTTTTCGATTAAATTTCATGAAGAGGACATAAACGAAAATAGAAAATACTTAAAGCATAAGGTGACGATTAATGAAATGAAGATTGTTGTTTGCTAAATAAACCATATTTAAAAATTTAAATGAGTATATACCACTAAATATATATATATATATATATATATATATATATATATATATATATATATATATATATATATATATATATATATTTTGAATTTGTTTAAGGAAATGAACAGAACTGTCCGATTTACACACTGACAAAAATGGTATGCAACCCGAAATACACTAGTGTAATTTGCGTTGTCTAGCTTCAGGGGCTTCTGAGATATTCTATACTTTTTGAACCTCCAGAAAGTGCCCTCCCCCCAATCCCATTTCGAGATAAATATAAAAATAAATACTTCCGTACACAATTAGATCTGAGTACAAATTTTGTTGGTTCTAGATAATTCCTTTCAATGCAAAAATTTGATGTCAGACAGACAGACACGTTCTTTTAAATGTAAGTAAGAATTAATTCTGCCAATGAACCACCTTCTGTATGTGATTGAAAATTATAATGAAGTAATAATTTATGACAAGAAAATATTTGTTGTAACGCAAACATAGCAACATCTCAATATTTGCAAATAATCTTAGTAGTCAATATATTCATTCTAGCTCCCTCACTTAAAGTCTGCATTTCATAGAACCATTCGAGCTAATGTAACAGATATCACATTCCATGTTACTATTAGATATTAGTAACATAGACTAGCTATAATTACAGAACTCTGATATAGGTAAATAGACACCCACAGGATAACACGATTTCGTGAAAAAACGCTCAGCTAATCCAAACGGCCGATAGGTATGATGTAGCGGGTGATTTCAACATACGTACAAAAGGTAACACCATGATGCGAGGTCGTGATTCTGAGAAACTGATGGGGTTTGTCTGAGGACATATAATTAGGCACTATGTGTGTGACACAAATCAGGGCACCATCAGTGCTAATTTACCTATGTCGTTAGCAACCGTTAACAGGATAATATAGTCAGTAAAACGCTACGAAAGAACATGTGCCAGGATGTGGTTAACCGGAGACAGGGCCACACCTGAAACGTCCATCCGGAAGGCAATCTGTCAATGATATTGCAGCCGAGGTTGATATATCATCATAAACAGTCCAATGGTATTTTCATAGTAAAGGCATGTACTGGCACTTTGCTGAAAAGAAGCCTTCTGCTTTCAGTTAGGTCACCACCATGGGCAATCATTTTATAAACACACTTCATACATATGCAAACCACCGCGCAGTACTGTCTCGCTGGCTGCCTATAGGACAACGTTTGCATCCTCCCTGTGTGTTCTCCCATCTTCGTGCATTGATTTGAATCTGCATCTCTCTCGCATACGGGCGGCATATGCACCCAAAGCAAAAACATACATTTTCTGTTTTCGTTTCTTCTTTCTTCCTGTTCCTTACCATCCTTTTGCTCATTTCTGTAACACATTGTGACAACGTTGTACAAGTGATTGATCCATTTCCGGATGTTCTGCTTCCTTCGCATGTGTGTGTTCTACCTCATTGCCTTGCATCGACTATGGGTATTATTGCGTACATTTAACCTTTTCCCGATATCTCTTCTCGTTCTCGCTATATTCTACATAGTTTCATTTATACCCCATTTTTATGCCCCTATTTGACCCTTTCAATGCGCTTGTTAGCCAATATCTATATATCTATCTCTATATCTATCTATCTATCTATATATATATACACGTGTCGCTTCTTTTTCGATGTTCTTTATGTCTATGCAATCTTATCAGAATCAGTGTGTTACACCAGGGTACCCTGCCTTGTTAGTCTTTATTTAATATTAAGGAAAATAAAATATAAGAAATCATGAATATCGGAATATTCTAATATTAATAACTACTATAACTAAAGCGTGGCACGCAAGTAAAGGCCTTTGAGTTGGGCAAGTGAAACGAAGGTTGTGATGTGATGTTGGTGTATGATAAAGAGGTGTGGCTACACAGATGCATTACATCGCAAACAAGTGAGCAGGTAACACATACCTCTCGTTCTCTGCGTTAACGAGATAGACATGACGCGGCAACACCGCAGTCTTGTCATTTGCTAATAGCGTTTAAAGGGAACTCTGAGCGAAACTCTATAAATGTTGTCGCTTAGCATAATATAGTACATTATGAGATCATAACGACATCACTAACTTCACAAGTCAGGAAAATAAAATAAAAATAAGACAACTTGTACTGATAATATACCCTTCGAGCAAAAGAAATGAATTGATTTAATCTGACTCTTCAAAATAGAGATACGAAAAAATTTTAGAATCATTATACCAATTAAATGTTGTAAAAGTACGAAAATTGTCTTTCTCATTCGAAGCAAATGAAATTCAAATAAATAAATGAATAAATAGTACAATGTTTGACAGAGTGAAATGTTAAATTTACCACCAAATTGTAAACACTATTAATCTGGCTCGATATTTCTTGTCATAGTCCGACAAACGATAGTTGTGGATGAACTGTTTAAAAGCAATTCATGAATCTCATGCTAAACCTAGCAGCTGCGTCCCACGGAAATTGACTTGAAGATTTATGTCTTTCATTTCCAAACAAAGACATTATTAAGCCTGTTAGTGTCTTACGTAAGAAGAGTTATGTGTATTTGTTTCCAGGCCTTTAGATTTACTGACTCCTTTTTCATTTTTATTTTTATTTTTTTCGTTCGGCAACAAGAAAACTTCGGAAAATTAGCTAATTAGTAAACAGCTTATTTTTTTCTGTAATTTAAGTCAAGATAGACGATAAATAGAGACACGATTTTGTGGTAAATAAGACTTCGTAATTTCGTTATAAAAATACCAGTAAAGCGGGATAAAAGCGGTAAATAAAAGTTCAATGTAAGAACACTATTTTCCTTGGCAATTACAATTAGTTACCTTTTATTTCACCTTGATTTCCACTCATCAATCATCATGACATGAGTTCATGCATAACTATATTAAATAATATTTGAGTTTTTTTTAAAAATAACACTAAGCATCCTCGTTTAATAAAAAGTTGAAAGTTGTAAGGTTCTAGACAACTGGCCCACCATATGAAGTACAAGGAACAGTGCAAGGTAAAAATTTTAAAAGTACTATCTGCACTATGAAAAAATTCTCTTGTGATAATTTCGTGAGATATGAAAAGCTGAAATAGTAAGAGCTGGGCAATGATGAAAATAAAAGCGAAATCAAAACTTTTGAATGGAAATACATTTTGATTGAATGTTGGATTAGACTTTAACGTCCTTTGTCAGCAACGTGGCTATATAGGACGGGACTTACTGTTTAAAGTGGGTTTCGAACCACTACTCGGGTTTATAGCCGAAGCTTAAGCTCCCAGCAGGGTTTGAACCTGCGATCACGTGTGCCGAAAACGAGTTCTAGCCATGTGGCCATGAGGGATCTATGAATGCAAACACATGTCACGTGATATTCACACATTTTCACGCTAAACAAAATCAGCCTGTACAAACAAAACATCTGTAAGTCATTAGCAGAAGGCTTAAGGGGAACAAATTTACGAGGCACCGTTTTGGAAAAAATACAGTAAACATATTTAAAAATAATTATTGTCACAAGAAAGAGCATATCTTACACTACTTTTCCACACAGTTTCCACCGTTGTTGAGGCACTTGTAGCGCTGGATCAACTTATCTAGTCCTTCTTCATAGAACGATGCCGCCAGTGAGTTTGACACTATATGCCGCTAGTGATGAGAGTCATTGCTGCGCAGCGAGTTTCACTTCGTCAGAATTCGCTTGAAAGCGTTGTCATAGTGAAACGTCTGTTCCCACGGACATTTTCATCGATTTTTCTCACCAAGTCATCCATTGATAACAGAAGGCCGACCATTCTGGGGTTCATCGTGGACATTAGTTCGACTCTCATTAAACATCCTAATGCACTTTGGTCACCATTCCATCAGTCATTGCGTTTTCACCATAAACATCCTTAATTTAACGGTGAATTTCTGCCGGTTTCACATTCTTTGCGTTTAAAAATCGAATTACCGAACGAATCTCACAGTCGGCGAGATCGTCAATTGTTTTAGTCATTTTAAACTTGCACTGTAAACAAATAACACTGCGCAGAGCAACCAAAATGGCGTCAGTTGCGAGCAGACGAACAAGGACGACTAGCGCGCATGTGTGGAACGCCGATCGCAGCGCAGCAGCGACGGGAATGCGAAACGACACTTTCTTTCCGGATACGCCTCGTAATTCCTTAGTGAAGTTTTGACCCAACTACGGTAGGTCCCATACTTTTGGAGCTATGGACCTTTAAAGTTCATTTTTTCATGTTTTCGTCAGCCTATAACTCCGAAAGGAAGCATTTGTGCACCCAGGTTGATCTATACTTTTTGTCTTATCCTGGTGTCAGGAATCACCTCCTACACGTTGCCGGTGTTATTTTGAAACACCCTATATAGATAGATAGATAGATATTCCAGGAATTTGATAGATATAGATATAGATACGAGGGTAGACAAAAATTTCCCGGAATCTTTGTAACTAATTATTACTAATTTACTTAATAGCCTTTCAAATAGATTCCTTGAGAACACACATACTTGTTCCGCCGCTCTTGCAATTGCTGGAAACAATGCTAAAAGTTCTGTTTCGGTATGTTCCGAAGTTCAGCCACCGCTTTGATTTGGATGTCTTCTATATAATATATATATATATATATATACTAATATATAGAATATATACTAATATATTCTAATATATATATATACTAATCGATAGAACTTATTGAGATTATCAAAATGATCTGGATGAATGTAAATCCTTATTCGTAGATTCCGAGAAAATAACTAAAATGGTATTTTTGGTAAATATAAACATAGGTGCTATAAAATAACAATGCAACCTACGAAGATGAAACTGATACTACTGCTAAGCTTTCATTACCGCAGTAGCAAGGTAGTACTCTTAGTATGGTTAATGAGTCTGGTACTCGTATGTGTAACCACTGCATACAACAGAGATTACAGACTTGACTCGCGAAATTAATTTCTTGTATTCAAATCCGTTGATTTTTTTTTTTTCAACTGTTGTCGAAGCTAGCCTAGTGGAACTTTATGATCTGTGATAACACAGGTCCTGTAAGTCAATTGAGTCACGACTTTAGTTCACGTCCACCAGCTTCACAGCATCAGTACAGAACATTATAGTGTAATTTATGATATCTGTTACTCAAGCTCGAATTTTACGTATTTGAAGGTTTTTACTAGTTGTAGTATTATAGTACTATAGTACTATAGTAAAGTAGTACATTTGTTCAAGTACTATATATCGGATACTTAAAATATAATTTGACCCAGCATCGTCATTATGGAGATCATTATGGTAACGAACAGGAAATTATACTATCTCCAGTCTATTCTATTTCTGCAATTTTGAAATATGTTTGGAACAACATGTAATTGATTAATCAAAATCTTTGACTATTAAACACCACCAAAAAATATAAATGTGAATAGTAGAAGCATGTTAGCGAATACTTATCATTCATTTGGCCAGAAAAATAATAGATATCTGAAACGATGCAAAGGTCTATTGAATCAATCGGATGTGAAATTGACAGCTTTGGCGGTCTGAGAATAGCTTGTCCGGTTAAAGCTTCTCGAATGTCATATTGTATAGAATTTGTTTCCTGTACTAAAGTTACACATTTTATTTTGCAATTCTCAGCTTTCAACAACGTTGCGAAGTGAAAGTATTCTGAAATGATGTCAAGTTTTAATTAAATCCGAAAAATTGGAAAATAAAATTAGCAACTTTCGTGCTGAAAACAAGTTCTATACAGTATCGCCTTGAGAAGTTTTTCCCTGATAAGTTGCACTCAGCACAAAACTTGCGATTTTTATATTACAACTATCTGATTTCAAAAGAATTTTGCATCGTTTCAGATCTCTTTTTTTTTTTTTTTGGCCGAACGAAGGAACAAATGTACAACAAGTTGGCTCTATTCTTCGTATTTATTATAATGGTTTATCACTATGTTTTTGACGGATTATCACTACTTTTTGAAAAGTGTTTACAAACACTGTACACAAAAGTGGCAGAAGACTATTAGATTCTTCCGTGACAGTAACTCAGAGACTCAAAATGCAATTTAACATCCCTGCGCGCATAACATTCTCCGTGAACTGGAAAATTGACATTTTAGAAGTTTGATTTTTATTTAAACCAAATACCCACATTTGTGTGAAATTTCAAAACTCTCAGTATACAAGAAATATCTTATTGTATGCATTTGAATTAGTGTTTCTATGTAGTTTAGATCTAAACATGTTAATATTTAGAGGAAAAACGCTATAAATGTTTATGTATAATCGTCTTTACAAGTTAATGTTAATAAATGATTTTGCCCATGCCCTCTATTTCTCCATCTTGGAGAAGGAAATTTCTAGTTTTCCGACATTTTCCTTTACTTTCACCACAAAACCTTCATTTGAGCCCAATTTAAATGTTGTATGCCCACAGAAAGCACCCTATGTCATAAGAGATGCAACAATATGTAGATTTTGCCTTGCCGCCTAATTTTCCTTCTTGAAGAGTAAAATTCTTAGATTGCGATTTTTTTCAATTTATTTGTATCACAAATCTACTTTTGGGCTAAATTTCAAGTTTTCATATCTACAAAAGTATTCTAAAGTTTTTGAATCGTTATTATAACTGACGTATTAATATGTACGTAATTTTGAGCATGCCGTCTAATTTTTTCCCTTTTTACTGATGTAAATTTTTAGTTTTCGGTTTTCTTTCTTTACTTATACGAGATTTCATAGATTTATTTTTAATTTCAAGGATAGATTTATGTGTACAGGAATTATCTTACAGGCTTTGAATCAAGTAACGTAACTACGCCTAACTTTGTTCTTACTTCCTAATTGCCCTCCTTAGAGAGAGAAATGTCCAATTTTCATTTTTTTCCCTTTATGTCTACCACAAATCGTAAATTTGTGCAAATTTTTAAGTTTCCATATCAACAGGAAGTATCCTATAAGTTTCGAATCAATTGATGTAACTTCTCATTTGCGGCAAGTGATCTGCCGGTAATGGCGGAATATCTTTGATGACGATGATCCTAATGCCTACAGATAGTACTCTATAGGCTTTGAAACAAGTGACATGCATATATAAACTATACGTCCTGCCCCCTAATTTTCCTCTTTGGAGGGATAAATTTCAGGTTCCCAGAAATTTTCTCTCATTTGTATTACAAATCCTACATTTGTGTCACATTTCAAGTTTCAATGTCTACGCAAGATACCCTAAATATTTTGATGAATCGTGTGAGTTAGCGCCTTTTTTTTTTTTTTTTTTTTGAAAGATTCTCTCTACCTTCTATTTCTTAAATTGTTTTGAGATTAAACATCGGAATTTTATATAGGCAGACAGATCAGTGAGATAGCCAATTTTAATTGAAATGTCTAAGTGGAACGCTAAATTATGTATGTTCGAAAATGACCTGAGTTGTTTCGTGTAATTAGGTACAATGCTTCATTTTATAAATGTTCATACTATTTACTAAAATGCTTGAAAAAAGAACTGAAATGCATTGTGGGAGCTTGTTAAGTGCAATCGTACTTTATTTAAATATCATATACCATTATCATCAGAACTGCGGTAGGATAGTTAGTGACAGAATTAATCCAAATTAATCGAACTATCACGATTCAATCAGCAGTTAGAATGGTACTCATTTCCTGTTCTATGCTGATACCATAATGTATCTGGGGGTTCACTCAGCCTCTGAAAAATGGTTTAATAAGTACAGACGGCTGAAATATAATGCTAACTACATCCCGGTTGGTATGCACCGAAGTCAAAACTATGTAGAGCTTTACTCCCACCATAGCACAGAACCCCTTCATACGGAGTGCATCCTTTACTTTACGTCAGTCATCTCCAACGGATACTCTGTGACGTTAGGACCCTTCTAAGTAAACCATAAAGCGTATTAAAAAAAGTGTTACACAGAATCCTGCTAAAACTCGCCTCTCCAGACTTTGTGGATTATAATTTTTTCTTCGTGTAGCTAGAAGGACTATCTCGGTCGTGTTCTTGTACGAAATTTATCCGTTAATATTTTTACGGGTAACGGTGAATGTAACGGTCGCTATCCATTTTCCATTCGTTCATAAATGTAGGGTTCGTATGTATTCTTTTTTAATGTCTTTAGGCGAGCTTACTTTTTTATATATAAATACAATTTCTTAAACTTCTGAACAAAAGAAATATTAATTAGTAACGAAATAGGTAACGTGTCTGCTTTCTGAACGCTTGCTATTGGATTCGATTTTCGGTCTGACTTTCTAAAAAATCGATAACAGTTCGATCAATGGTTCCAATTTCACTTTTAAAAAATAAGTTATACCTCGTGTACAGTAATCTCAGCGCTGGAAACGAATTCTCACCAGTCAGTCAATCAATCTGGAACAACCAATTCGGATTCCCGGAGGTCCTCAGCGCTGAAAACGAATTATCATTAATCAACAAATCAATCTTCGACAACCAATCCCAATCCCCGGAGGTCTTACTTGTATACAAAGATCTACCGCATTAATGCTGATTCGGACTTTCCTTATCGATTATTTATGTGTACTATGAAATAAAACAGTCTATGTGCGTCAATTTAAAATCCATTTGGTAAATCTAAATCCTAGTTTATCAAGAGAACCTAAACTTTTACGAAAAATATCTTTGAGTCCAGATCTGTACTCGAAAAAAGTAAGAAATAGAATAATAATAAATGAAATAATAATAATATAGAAACTAGAGCGCAAGTTTTTGTTATCTTTTCATATTTGAAAGAGAAAAAATATTTTTCCTCTTCTAGGAAACCTGCTTGCTAAAGTTGTTGGTATATTTCAACAACAAATTTTGCTTTTCTACTTCGTGTATGCAATATATTGAAGAAGTCGAGAGATACCAACCGACCAACCTAGTGTTTTCACTTTGATCTTTTGAATGCGTTCTCTCCACTTTTAGGAAGTGTATATACGTAGTTTGGTATAAGTATTCACGAATAAGAAAATTCCATCATAAGTTCGCTTCCAATAGCTAGTTCCTTGTACGTATAGACTTTTGGCTGTGCTCAAAATTTCCATTTCCGAGGCGAAAGAAGAAAAAAAGAAAGAATAAAGAATGAAGAGAGGATCCTAGTAGCCTTTCTCTTTTCCTCTCCTTTGTCATCTCTCTCTCTCTCTCTCTCTCTTTTGCCTTTGTTCTATATAACCCGTTGCATTCTTGTCACAGCCACAAAGTTTGCATCTTTCGGATAACTTCTAAGATATTTATGGGCTCTTGGCCAACTTCGTAAGACCACAATCAATTTCTCTTTCTGTCGACTCAATTAGCATTCCCGTGCTTATATAAAAGAGATATGTACGTTTGTGAGCACTGCTCTACCACGCTTTGAATATAACTACGTCCTTTTTTCCTTATTATTTCGTTTCCGTTTCTTTGTTTCTTGATAACTGTACTATTGTTAGTGGATTTGTGTTCTAACATTTTGTCTGTTCTTCTCTTATAAGGAGAATTACTTAAGAAGGAAATTTACAAAGTCTTAGCTCAATTCAACACAGTTAATGTATAGAAAGTTAAACATACAGTAATATATAATAATATATATCACATTGAAAGGAAATTTAAGGCAGCGTATCACGTCAGGGAGTATGGCGATGTCTATGGAAGAAAGGAGTGCTAGAAAAACATGTGTAAAAATAATTCAGTAGCTATAACGCAAATAAGAAGTAGTGTGTAATTAACACGCCAAATCCTTAGAGCTGGGTTATAACAAATCTATGGATGTTATAACTCGGGATGAAGCTCTCTGGTGTACGATGTTTACCATCGACACTGTGATATACAATATAAATGTGGAAATAGTTGAAAGGACAGTAGAGAGTCTTTGGAAGATTTAGGACTAAGAGTTAGCAGAAACAAAACGGAGTGTCTTGAATTGAGAAGAAAATGGGAAAGTAAGACCTGATGAAGAACGACCAAATGAAGAGGAAAAAATAGACCGATCTGCTGCCAAGAATAATGATTGGAACTTGGAAATAACAGACAGAATGTAAGACGAATGGTAAAACTGAATATATATATATATATATATATATATATATATATATATATATATATATATATATATATATATATATATATATATATATATATATATATATATATATATATATATATATATATATGCGACGTCTCGTCTGACTGCATAGTAGAGGGATGATTTACAAAACAGTATTTGGCCCGCAATGATGTATGTACGAAACAGAAACACAGTCAATAAAGAATCCACGGGTAAGAGATCAATGCTACAGAAATGAGAATACCCCGAGGGATGAGTGTGATAGCAGAGAAGAGGGGAACAACGAAAGTTGTAAAAATATCTAAGAAGATGGAAGAAAGAAAACTGTATTAGTATGGCTATTTAATGAGAAGAATAAATGACTACAGGATCAGGAGATGAATGGGAATGGAAGTGGATAGGAAGAGAGGTTGGGGAAGACCAAGAAGGAAATGGATGGATGTGGTTAAGTGATTAGGGAGAAACCGTAGTTTAGTGGTTAGAGCGTTGTACTCATGTCCGCGTGGTCCCGGGTTCGATTCTCCCCAATTTTCGGCGTCCACTCAGCGACGTGAAAACAAGACGTGACGGCTTCTTGGTCTAGAAAGCTCCTAAGGCAACGCAGCGTGCTGACCTCGTGCTCGCTGCTAGACTATACATAGTTCAGCAGATCGCTAGCGGATGGCGCTGGAACAGGCTTAGGTCCACAAAATGGGCTGTTGTGCAAAGTGATTTGGTTTTGGTTAAGAAATTCCAGAAAAAATATCTAACAGAGTAAGGATTCCAGGATAGGACTTTATGGAGAAGAGACATAAGAAACGTTAACATATTTGTTGCATGATTCGTCAAGTTTCGACGTATATAGGGCACAGAAAACCGTAGTACGTTATATTATAATTTGATATGATTGACACCTTAAATTTGTACACTATGCTTCCACAGGCCATTCAAAGTGATCTGAGTATACATACTTCCTATATTCAATACGGTCCGGGTTTTCACTCAAGCTTCACATAATTATACTACTATAACATCCAGAAACAGCTTTTTCTTTAGTGATGTACCACAATATTTTCGAGAGTCTTGAGTGCCAAATAATTAGAGAAACAATAAACGTAGCTTTTACTCCTTGACACAGAGAGAGATAAGTTATTGGGATAATTTAATTAAACTACAGCTGATTACAGGAGTGAAATTACATATTTTAACGCATACATTCATTTATGATCACAAATTACACCGTGATATACATTGTGTGTAGTTTCTAGGGTACACTGTGCTAAAATGGTTACATTTATTACTATAGTCTTGTTTCATGAGACTCGTTTAATGGTATGAAATGAAATGAAATGAAATTTTTTAGTTTTACGTCCCACGGTTATGCCGGTTAGGCTAAAGGAGACGGTGATGATGAGTAATGAATGAAATGGTGGAATGAAGAAAGTGGGAGGAAACGGGAGAACCCCGAGAAAACCCACGCACACGGTGTTTGTCCACCACAAAGTTCACTTGGCGGGAGCAGGGTTTGAACCCGAGACCCCTAGCACCAGAGGTGAACGCTTTACCACTGAGCCACCGCGGCCCACGTTTAATGGTATGTGTAAATTAGCAATATTGTCTCTCTTCGGGAAGACATACACTTCACACTTTTTGTAGTTACATAAAATCCATCTGTGTCACAAAATACACCCGAAACACTTAGATCATTTCACTGAAAAGTATCAAGGGTATTGAAAAGGACAGATCTTAGTGATTTGCTCCTACTTGCATATTTCTTGACATTGTTGTGTACCATTGAAATCTTTTAACAGCGTTCGAGTGACGATTACTAAGACATTCAGCATCCAGATAATTTATTCTGACGTTGACACGTGGAAATATTATGGTTACAGAGTGGTTACAGCATGTTCATAGCGTTTGTGAAAAGAGTGCAGCTCCACTTTCAACCTCGATTCAAATTCTATATGCGTTCACATACTGATTATGTTGGACAATTCCACAGACTTATCCAAATAGCATTGGCTGAAAACATTTGGTTGTGTAACATATCCCATTATCAGAACACGCTACTTATGTGCTTTGCATAATGTGCGTTTGTGACTGTTTTGTCAAACCATGTTTCGTAGTGTCCTCTTTGTTGCATATTCACATATTCATTTGATGGCAACTAACACTTCTTACATTTGTTCTCCCTAATAAATCCAGTCTCTGTAACCTTTATGCTTTAACGATACAAGAAGGTCATAAGCAAGAGCGCCGATTTCTCTGTAAATTTGGGGGGCCCCATTCAGATGCAGAAGATATATATATGGCGATTTTAAGACAAATTGCATTCAAATTGTGCCAAATGTTGTATATTCATAAATACAATAGGGGTCCCACATGAGGTTTGCGGGAGGCCGGTCCCCCGGCCTCCAGGATCGGCGCCCTTGGTCGTAAGTATTGAAAAAGATGTCAAAAAAAGAATTTCTGGTCTCTTCAAAAATTAACAATTTTCACCATTTTCTGTACAACTTTTCCAAGAGGAATATACATTGATCAGCCAAAGCATTACGAGGTCTCGTGTTACCATCTACCTAATATCTGTTATGTCCACCTTTGGCTCGCAGGACAGCAGAAGTGAGGTTTGACATAGAATAAATAAGGCTTTCGTAGATGGCCGGAGGCATGGCGCACAACATCTACATATACAAGTCGCTTAATTCCTGAAAATTCCGCGGAAGCAGGTGATAAGCTCAGATCTGATATTCAAAGATTTCGCAAAAATGCTGAATTGGGTTATAGTTGGGTGAGTTTGTGGACTATAGCAATTAATAATTCATCAGTGTACTCCTCAAAACCCTGAAGAGGAATATTGATCTTGTGACAAGAAGCAATGTCCTGTTGAAAGGTGACATTCCCACCTTAAAATATGACCAGCATGAATGGGTGTACATGACTAGGAATGACTTGGCGACAGTTACGATCAGTAATGGTATCTTCCACACGCACTATCAATCTCATCCCATACATGGCCATCTGAAGGTTCTCCAAATCATAATGGAGCCATCACTGGCCTAGCATGATCCCCTGTGTACGTTTCGGACAACTGTTCCCCTGGGATGTAACGAATTCTGACCCTGTCATCGATGTAATGAAGGCTATATTGTGATTCGTCGGACCATGCAACGTAGTACCATTACTCGGAGGTCCAATGATGATAAGCAAGTGCCAATTTCAGACGCAATCGACGATGCAGTGCGGTTAACGTTAGTACACGTTTGGGACGTCGGTTACGGATGCCGATGTCTAACAATGTACGTTGAGCTGAGCACTCATATACACTCGTGCTTTATCCGCTATTATGTGCCAGTTTGCTCCCTATACTGTCGTACCAACCTCGTCAGTCAACTACATCCGACATATTTAATGAGTGTAATATTCCTACTTCTTATGGCTTGGTGCTGGTAGTAGATATCCCCCTGTTCATCCCCGTGGGAAAATTTTGGCCGTGGGAACGTTCCCACGGGGCTTAAACCGGTGTAAACCAGTATGTTGCTATGCTAGAATAAGGAAGTATACTCTTGGACGCCTACGAGATGTAAAAAGAAGATAAAACATACCTTTTTCGTATTCTTGTCCTGTATTGGCTAATAATTTGAATCCCCAAACCCCCACCCCTCCTGCGAAGAGCGTAAGCGGAACGTATGTGCTTGTGTAGATCATTCTGTTAGCAGCTGTTGCAAAGGAAGAAACGTCAAAATTTAAAGATGTCATCGTCAATGAGTTTATTAGATAAGCTTAATAAGCCATCAATGGTACCCTTTACAAAAATGCGAGATTTGGAGATTGGAGTACCATTTCGTATTGTAAACTGTGAGATAATTACAACGGTATATGGTAGGAAGGCATGTGTGACATTTGAAGGAGGCGAAAAAGTGATTTTACCAGGACGTTGTACTGAAAAATTGGAAGCAGATAATGGTGCATTATTAACGTATTTACAAAGTGCAAATGTCTGTTTAATATATAAAGGAATGAAGATTAATGTATCTGGACGTAACATGCACGATCTTGAATTTACTGAACTGGTATACTCATCTTAAGTGTATGGTAACATGTACAACCAAGATGAAACATGAATTTTCCTCTTCGCCCCCCTTCCTCTTCATGCATGCGTAGTCATCTGTATGCATACTGTCGTTATTCTGTGTTGGCCAGCGACTGGAGTAACATGTCTTTGAGTGCTTGTGCATCAACTATGGATACCAAGAAAGAGTACTTGTTAAATGTTGAATATGGACTTAATTCAATGAAAACCAAATTAATTTGTATTGGACTGGATAGTGATACTTTTGAAAAAGTGATTCGTGTTGGCAAAGGACTTGTGTTTGGAGTGGGGTTAAATTAGGCAGAGTGGGAGAAACTTGTACATTTGACCTCATTTGTTACGGACTATTTAAATTCTCAAGTGGAAATTACATTTATAAAATCTCTTGGTCGATAAAACGAACTGGTGGTGCGAAAACTAATGGGTGAAAAATTAGTGATGTTAGAGAAGAAAGGAACACTTCATGCTTCTCGAAACACTGTGTACTTAACTTCAAGTGATTGGCTTTATTTCTTGGAAATATTGCCGTGTATTGAACATGCTGTGAGAAACAGTAAAGTTTGTAGTGTTGTGCTACGTGAATATTTTGACTTGTGTGCAGATACTATTCGTAATCATGTACAATTGCAGTGTCTAACATACAGAGGACTTGCCGGAATCCATACCTGTGTAGATGAACAGAGTATTATTATTGGTATGAACATCAGTTTTCCAAGTGTCTCTCTTGATAAGAACAGTGATGTGAACATTGATGGTGAACGATTAAAATTGGAAATGAAAGTATTTTGCAAACAAAAACTCATAGATTCAATTATGGCTGATTTATTTGATAGTGTATCGACACAGCCATGGTGGGGGGAAACCGATACTCAGGGAAATTATTGATGCAACATGAAATTTTGATCTTACACTTCATCTGTACTCTTTCTCTTATAAAAACAATATTTTTCTTCCTTTTATCTGAAAATAAAGGTGGAAGTATTTTACAAATACTTATGTCTTTTCGGGTGCAGAATAATGCCCGTTCAATACCACATAGATGTATTGGCTTGTAGTACTGAATCGTACCCTTTCCAAACAAAAAATTCTGAGTGCGTTCCTGAAAAGATTGCTAACCAGCTCCGGAAAGAGGTCGCAACCTCCGGAAATATGTGAGGAAGAAACATTGTGCATGTCTGCTGCAGAGATCAGTAAATAACCACAGTTGAACGAGGAAATTAGTGTGGGAAATCCGCACTTTTAATTCATTTTATAACCATCTTTTGTTGTTGGTTTTATAGTTTTCATAAAATGTGAACGTGATTTAAAAACAATGATAGAGTATGAAAGCCGAAAGAAGCATTTAAATAAGAAATACCCTATCTTGTGGATCTTTGAATAAGAAGAAAAAATTCAATGGAATAGAAACATAAACGTTACCCGTGCACACACGATGTTTGTACATCGCAAAGTTCACTTGACGTTAGCTGCGATTGAACCCCTTGTCCTTACAGAACAGTTGACGTACAATTCATGTTCATTCCTGTTGTTCGTTCGTTTGCTGTGATGAAAAGACCTACAGCTTATTGTGAAATTCATGCTTTCATCCCACCGTGTGCAAATAAGAATCTTTTAATTCTATATGATGCTAATATTAGTATACATATTATTTGTAAATAACTAGTCACTTGAACAAAACTACTTTCAGTATAGGAAACAAAACATCGGTGGGTGGAGACTCCTGTGAATTATAGTGATAACTTTAACGTCTTTTCGAGAACAAAACTCTTGGATAGTATTGTTTTGTACATAGGAAAGGTCAGTGTTTCTTTTGCTTACGATTACGTGAGATTCAGAATAACGCGTTTCGCTCCCCCCTTTCATTGCTTGTCTTCAACACAGTATAACAATAAATTCGAAATTAGGCACTGCAGAGTATCGCAGTGAGAACATCCACAATAAATAACAATTTCATGTAACAACTTTAAGCACGATGTGCCTTCAGTGCGAACGGTAACGGGTTCGATTCCCTGTGGTGGCACTTGGTCAAAATGTAACACTCTTTTTAGGCCAGTCACCTTGAATGAAGATTTTTTGGGTCTTCCTCATACACACCATGCAAATGCCTAAGGGTGGTACCTAACTTTTCGCAAAATTAAGATTTCCTGATCGAAGGGATTCTACTTAAGGAACGTCTAAGACGATTTTTCGTTTCTTTTACTTTTATTAAAGTGTAAAAATTCCAAACAAATGTACAATGTTACTCTTGTGCAGATCACATCTTTGCAAATACTATCTAATGTAACCACTAACATTTTGAATCAGGTCCAGTTGGAACAAAATTTTCTAAAAGGGAGCATGAACATGATAATTTTGATTGCTAATCATGGGCCCCTGTTCGCCAAATATTAGTAATTTTAAGCATTACCTCATTAGCCATACTGTCTACTGTCTCCTTGGTATTATCACAATGGAAAGTTCGCTAACAGTATTCGTAACTTTTTGTAAAAGAGTGATGAGTAATCACAGGATTTTGAGCCTGTGACCCCCCATACATCAGAGGTGAAGGCTCTATCATCGAACAACCGAGACCCATAAAACGAGAGAGAGGGAGAGAGGTTATTCTCAAAAATCTTTTGTCGTCTTGTTTCGTTTTGAAAATGTAAGTAAAAATGATGATCTAGAAGTTATCAGCATCCTTAAAGCATGAAAATTTCAATCAGTCAATTAGACGGATAGACATAGCTCTTTCATGTGGCTTCCCGTTGCATTACATAGTCTGGAAGTCAATTTTCAGATTGCAGTGTAGTGTGAAAAAAAGATTGAAAAACTGTTAAATTATGGTGATTCTGCTAAAAATACTCATCTTCAATGTGCATTCTGGTTTCAAGATACTGATGGACATATGGATGCAACATCTAATGGTAATAGAGAATTTCAACAACGTTATGAATTAACAAAAAAAAGTGCAAAATTCGACATGTTTGGACATCTTCATTGTGATATTTTTAATTAAGATAAATTTTTAACCCAAGGCGTAGAATTACGTCTCAAGTTAATTCCTGCAAAGCCAAATTTTTGTCTTATCGCTAGTGATTTTCCTGTTGAGGCTAAAGTTAATATTTTAGACGCTGCTTTACATATTAAAAAGATTAATGTTAGTCCTACAATAAAACTAGCACATAACAAGCTTCTACAATCAACAACAGCCAAATATCCTCTCACAAGAGTGCAAATGAAGTCATTCGTCATTCCAAAGGATCTTCAATCAAAAACAATTGATAATTTATTTATGGGAGTATTACCAACTCGAGTGATTGTGGCGTTTACACAAAATGATGCCTATACAGGAACAATAACTTCAAATCCATTTCATTTCAAACATTTTGACATCAATTTCTTCTCTCTATACATTGATGGAAAACCTGTACCTTCAAAACCATTACAACCAAATTTCGAAAACAACCTCTATGTTTCCTCATATCACACCTTATTCTGTGGATCAGGTATTCACTTTTCCAATCATGACAACAATATTCCTCGCCTTGCCTTTCCTCAAGGATACACTATCTTTGTTTTCGACATTACTCAAGATGGAGAAGCCAGCGCTGTGCAGCATTGGAACCTTACTTCACGGCTGTGTTCGTCTGGAAGTTCATTTTACGAAGCCTCTACCAGCACCTATCTCATGCATTACGTATGGAGAATTCCAATCTCTCTTAGAAGTGGATCATCAGAGGAACATCATCATGGATTTTTAAAGGTACGTTATTTAAATATCATACCATATATGTACATGTCTGCAGTTTTATACATGATGTCCTCTACACTAGATTTATTGAATGCTTTGCAAACAAATTCTTTATTTCACAATCATTTCGTTGGCGTATATGCAGCCAATCAATTACCAACACACGTTCCACTACCTGCAGCTATTATCATAAATACAGATCCCTCGAACAAACTTGGCACACACTGGATTTTCGTATATATTCATACTGATGGACGTGCCCACTACTTCGACACATTTGGATTTCCTCCATATGTAATGCAACATATTCAATTTCTACGTAGAATTTCCATTTCTTATACATTTAATAATAAACAAATTCAAAGTGTGAAATCGTCCCTATATGGGCATTATTCATATCTTTTCCTATGCTTCAAAGCTAAAGGAAAGTCCTTAAATGAATTTCAATACACTTTCTCATCAACTCCAGAAAAAGATGATCGTCGCTTGCTGCATTTACTTTTACAGGTAATCATGTCTTCATTCTTCTTCTTCGTTTGTTTTGATTACTTTTTTCATATTATTGCAGGTAATCATTTCTTCTTCTTCTTCTTCTTTATTATAATGTGTTTGTATATATTATCATTTGTTTTATTTGTTCATGATTATAGAAAAAAATAAATTTTAAGCTATGTTTTTCATTTTTTTTATTTCAGAGAGTAAAAGATCGTCATTGTGTGTATGGACATCATCATTGTACAGTATGACTTCTATCTGCGTTTCATCACCATCATCAACAGCAGTACTATCATCTGTGAAGTTAGTATCATTAATTGAACTGTGTAAAAAAAGACAGCATCAGTGAACAGTATACGGCAGCTGTGAAGTTATCATCACCTGAACAATGAAAAAATCTAACGTTCTTTTAAAAATGTACTATGCTTACAGTCGTTTTAATTGTGTAAATAGTTTCATCAGCAATAAATACTTTGTATTCTTTTTTCTCTTTGAAAACAAATGTTTTATATCTTATTTTCTTCGTTTCCTAATAAATAAATATGTTTTATGATCAATTATGTAATTAAATACACATATCATATATTTTTAAGTCATTGAATTAAAGAATTTCATAGTGGTTTTTTAAAAAAAAGATTCTAAAACTGATTTTTTTAATTCAATGATGTAATCACATAACTACATAATAATAATGAATTCAAATACTTAATCAGTTATTCTTTCGTAAATTAAATCAAGTATGTGAATTCAATATTATTATGATAGGACTTTTGTTTTTAAAATTTTAATATTAATTATTTGTTCCTTTTTTAAAAAAATAAAAAAGTCCTATCATACTTAAGACAAAGTTGTATAATAATAATAATAATAATAATAATTTCAAATACTAATTTCATTTTAACATTCATTTCAAGAATTTGAATTCATTATGATTATTATTATTATTATACGTATCACTTATAGTATACGAGGAAAAATATGTTAGGATTTTTTCTTATAATAATTAGTATACTAATTAAAAATCCTATCATATTGCTGTGTATGAAACGAACACAAAACACACAAATAAAACATTTCACTTTCACTATATATTTTATTACATTTAATATTACGTTGTTTAGTACACATGTAAAAACAAATCAATGTTTTTCTTCTTTATGAAAAGACGTTCACTTCATTGATACTCTCCGAAGGTTAAGTATCGGCTTCCCCCACCATGGCTGTGTCGATACACTATCAAATAAATCAGCCATAATTGAATCTATGAGTTTTTGTTTGCAAAATACTTTCATTTCCAATTTTAATCGTTCACCATCAATGTTCACATCACTGTTCTTATCAAGAGAGACACTTGGAAAACTGATGTTCATACCAATAATAATACTCTGTTCATCTACACAGGTATGGATTCCGGCAAGTCCTCTGCATGTTAGACACTGCAATTGTACATGATTACGAATAGTATCTGCACACAAGTCAAAATATTCACGTAGCACAACACTACAAACTTTACTGTTTCTCACAGCATGTTCAATACACGGCAATATTTCCAAGAAATAAAGCCAATCACTTGAAGTTAAGTACACAGTGTTTCGAGAAGCATGAAGTGTTCCTTTCTTCTCTAACATCACTAATTTTTCACCCATTAGTTTTCGCACCACCAGCTCGTTTTTCGACCAAGAGATTTTATAAATGTAATTTCCACTTGAGAATTTAAATAGTCCGTAACAAATGAGGTCAAATGTACAAGTTTCTCCCACTCTGCCTAATTTAACCCCACTCCAAACACAAGTCCTTTGCCAACACGAATCACTTTTTCAAAAGTATCACTATCCAGTCCAATACAAATTAATTTGGTTTTCATTGAATTAAGTCCATATTCAACATTTAACAAGTACTCTTTCTTGGTATTCATAGTTGATGCACAAGCACTCAAAGACATGTCACTCCAGTCGCTGGCCAACACAGAATAACGACACTATGCATACAGATGACTACACATGCATGAAGAGGAAGGGGGGCGAAGAGGAAAATTCATGTTTCATCTTGGTTGTACATGTTACCATACACTTAAGATGAGTATACCAGTTCAGTAAATTCAAGATCGTGCATGTTACGTCCAGATACATTAATCTTCATTCCTTTATATATTAAACAGACATTTGCACTTTGTAAATACGTTAATAATGCACCATTATCTGCTTCCAATTTTTCAGTACAACGTCCTGGTAAAATCACTTTTTCGCTTCCTTCAAATGTCACACATGCCTTCCTACCATATACCGTTGTAATTATCTCACAGTTTACAATACGAAATGGTACTCCAATCTCCAAATCTCGCATTTTTGTAAAGGGTACCATTGATGGCTTATTAAGCTTATCTATTAAATTCATTGACGATGACATCTTTAAATTTTGACGTTTCTTCCTTTGCAACAGCTGCTAACAGAATGATCTACACAAGCACATACGTTCCGCTTACGCTCTTCGCAGGAGGGGTGGGGGTTTGGGGATTCAAATTATTAGCCAATACACGACAAGAATACGAAAAAGGCATGTTTTATCTTCTTTTTACATCTCGTAGGCGTCCAAGAGTATACTTCCTTATTCTAGCATAGCAACATACTGGTTTACACCGGTTTAAGCCCCGTGGGAACGTTCCCACGGCCAAAATTTTCCCACAGGGATGAACAGGGGGATATCTACTCTGGTTTCTTGGTCCTTTACCCACCTTTGGAAGATACTAACCACGACAATTCAGGAACACTATACACGTTGCACTGTTTCCGAAATGCTCGTTTCCAATCGTCTATCCATCACAATCTGGGCCCAATTAAACTCTAGTATATCGCCGTTTTTCCTCATTCTGCGAACAAGTGTCACACTGGCTGATCGCGTGAGAACTCTGTTAACGTTTGGCCAGCGGTTCTGTTGTGATCGGTCAATGTTACGTCAGCCCAATAACGTCATTCATAAAGAAGATGGGGTCACAATGTTTTATCTGCTAAGTTTACTTTCCAGTCTGTACTTTCGATTGCCACTTTACCCCCATGATACACAGAGTGACCAAACTTCGAAACAAAATTGAATTAATATCTACGAACAAATTAATTGGACTGTTATATTTCAAGATATTCATCTATCGAAAATCACGAAAAAGGATATCATAGCTATCAAAGCTTCTTTATAGAGTTGTCAAAAGAGAGCGCAACTTGAACATTCCGTTTTCCTCAATGGTTGTCTCAGGTTCGCAAGGTGTAGAGATGGCTACGGAAATAACAGGAATACCTGCAAAAAGTGTTACAACTTAAAAGATTATTATCACGTTGGAGCGAGATCGACTGGAGTCGTATATCTATATCGTGAATGCTAAAAAGTGCGATAGCACACTATTCTTCATGCACCTCATCATTCAGTTTTATTAAAAAGGATAGAGGCGGAAATTTGCACCGGATTCATGTCTCCGAAACAGACCACACATGTTTAATTATGTTCAGTTCCAGAATTGGACAGACGAGGGAAGATGTTCAATGTCATTTCCATTTCCTCAAACCACGACGGACGGGAGCACGTACTAGCATACGTAACAACATCTGGATCATACAGGATGCTCATGATCAACTAAAACGGTGATGTAAATAGACAGAGTGATCTTATGGATAAGTGTCTGCACAAGAACCACTTAAAACCAGGATATTGTGACTTACATCATCTCTCGCTTTAATCCTCAACAGGACCTGTCGCTGAGGGTTTTCTTCCGAACACTATTCTTCTTCACCGATGTCATTTTACAGTGAATTTTGTAGATCGTCGCTACCGCGGATACTGTTTCTCGTGAACATCTAACAAACTTGTTTCTTTCTTCACGCTCGTGCCACGTAACAGAGCCCAAACAATTATCACATTTTTTTTAAATCAGAGAAATCATCAACTTTAGATTATTTACACCTGCTCATTTCACTGTACACTGCTTTTCTGCAGCTCTTTACATAGTACGAAGTTTGTCCTAACAAAACACAACACACAGAACACCACATCAAACATTCCGGCGCTGCTGTAATGGCCTGACCGTTACAACTCAGACATCTGACGTGTCTCTAATTGTAGATGTTTCTATTATTTTGATAAATATCTACAAGTGCCTTTTTATGTTTAGAAAACATATATCTTAACTTAACATTGCCAACGAAAAAAAAATGGAGCTGTCTCCTCTCTGAAATGTGCCGTGCAAGTGTTGTCTCGTCTCTAAATATACTTATTGTGGTATTGAAGGAATCTATATTGTCTATTTCGTCATGTATCTCGTCTCGAAAATTTTGTTACGTGTCTTCTCATGGGCAACAATATTTGAAATGCAATCGGACAACCATTTTATATGGTCTTCACTCAAACATCAATACTAAGGCCTATTTTTAATGTATGGTGTTCCAACAAGACTAAAATTCTAATAAAAGTCCTAATCAGATTAAAGGAACTTAATTCATTATTGTTTCCTTTTGCCGAATGTAACGATCATTCTGATTCACAATGCATTGAAGTTTACCACCGGATATTATCAAACAAAATGATTCATAAAGTTAACGGGCACAACTTTCTTTCCTCATCTTTTGTTAAACTTGAGTAACTTATTCGCGTTGTTCCGTTGTAATTCTTTCCGTTCTGGTAAACCTTTTCTATCCTTGTGGTGTGGGACACGATGGTGCATTATCTGTGCCATGAATTTCAACTGCTCCTAAAACACAGGTATACCTGGGAAACACTGGTGGACCCGAATCATTATCACAAAGTTCTACTTCTTGTGTAAGTATATCTCCTAGAGGTGAGAGAAAGCAATCTCAATTCCTTCAGAAATACTGATTCTAATTTATCAAGAATTTCTTGAAATAATAAGCACTGACGATGCGGAAAGCATTAACTGGTGGTAGTTACTGCAAATTCTCTGTAAAATAACAAATAAATTTTGTTTTTAGTTACAGTATATATATCTTGCTTTATTGTATGAATAAAACATCTCTAATAAACATGAATGTGAAGCTGAAAAAAATGCTCTTGTTATCGAACAGTGTTGCCAATTTAGGGGAAAAGTCGCCAAATCTAGGGGATTCAACTTCCAGAATAGCGACCAAAAATAATATTTCCGATTAGCGACTTTTTTTGGTGATTTTTAAATGACAATTTAGCGACTTATTTACAAATTTAGCGACTTTTGTATTGTGAACAAATCAAGCACCTCTAGTTGCAAGCAATCTTTATATGCTTTTTCCCCTACATAATTGAATCAGCCCAAGCGTCAGTGAGTTCAGCAAATATACAGCCAATATAGCGTATGAAATCTCCAAAATCCCGCTTTACTTTATGATAAGCTGAGTCTTGCCTTTGTCGGAGAACAATTTTAAACTTCATTTAGTTTGTAGAACTTCCCTTGAGATGCACAAATAATACAGATTTATTAATTATCTCTAAAAGTTCGATTAAATGGTGAAGTGGGTGTAAGATTTTTCTTTGTGAACTTTTAACTTTCAGGTATTTTTTCGAAACATTTTTGAGAGGAAGGGGAGAAAGGAAAAGAGATTTTTCTCAAAAATTTCCCTTTTTCGGCAATTTTCTCCACTATGGTACACGAAACAGACATGCTAGTAGTACCGTTTAAAAGGCTGCTTTACGCGGAAAAGGACGATGTACAATTTATGTTCCCACAATGAACAGGCTTGATGACGAAGCTGATAGTATACAAATTGACTAAAAATGTATTATCAAGGGAAAATATGTAAATGGACTGTAGCATCTATTCATCCCAGGACCACTCTTTGTATCTCATTCTCTTCACAATTAAGCAATTTGTTTTAGTAGCATTTGCATGATCGTATCCTGTACCAAAGGGGAGATATTCGCAATAAAAGGGGATTTTTTTCAGAAAATCCCTTTTTCCCACTTTGAGCGAGAATTTACCGCATTTGGTACACATTAGACAATTTGGTGGATACAACTGAAAACACTGGTTTACTAGAAACAAAACGAGGTATGATCCATGATCCTACGATAAATAGTCTTGGCGCAATAGCTGATTGAGTGAAAGTCTATAAAATACCTCAAAAAGGTCATAATTTAAAAGGATTAATAACAATTTATCTTTTGGATTTCAATCGGTTCAATACTAGTTTGCAAGTAAAGCAGAAAGAACTTAAGCCGAATTACAGAAACTTTAATTCCAAATTTTGTCACAACTGGCGCTATAGTTGATAAATCCGAATGGCAAGAGCTCTTACAAGTACTAAATGTTTACTATTCCCTTATTTTTATCTTCCAACTTTTTTTATAAAGTCCATTTTTATTAAAAAATAGCGACTGCACCGTCTTAAATGCATTTTTGAAATAACGATCACTTGAGTTGATCTGAATTTTACTTTGATCCAAATACACATCGTAAAGGGCAAAGAGGTGTTATAATATTTTTCATAAACCTATTTCTCCCAAATACTTCATAAAACTATTCATAAACCTCTTCGCTAGTATACTAATATAATATAACAAATATCTAAGCCCATAAGTCCATTACAGTAAACAAAAATTTTAATGTAGATAATAAATTATGGGGCAAATTTGGACCAGTATAGAAAAAAAACTGTATAGAAAATCCCTACAAATCCTTCAATCAGTTGAAGAATATAAAACTACACATTACGCTATCATTTGTGTTCACTAATTCCTTTACAATCTTTCTTAACCAATTCTTTTAATCGTTCCATTGTGTTCCTAAAAGAAATGCGTTCTATTCGTTGGGATCACTTTTTTCTAGATAACGTATTAGAAGAAGAATGTCTTGTACAGATGGATACCATAACCACCTGAAATCAGTTCCAAAGTCCATAGCGTACAGAGAATTTTAAGATCTTACATTAGAAAGAACAACATTACAATGCTTGCTGTAAATCCTTATATGTTGAAAAGAATCAAAGATAGTGTTGTAGTGTTGTTCCTTCTAATGTAAGACCACAAAATTATCTTTACACCAGAGATTTTGGGACTGATTTGAGGTGATTATGGTATCCATCTGTACAAGACATTCTTCTTCTTTTACGTTATCTAGAAAAAAGTGATCTAACGAATCGAATACAACTTTTGTGCGTAATAGATAAAACTTTCAGACAGTAAATAGGGTCGAAATAAGTACCAATGTCAGTCAAAAAGGAAAGTAAAAGTGTCACCTGTACAACACTTTATATTGCATTATATTTTCTTAAATAATAGTGAAACTGAAAGTGATGATTAAATTTACCACTTCTCGTTTTAAAAGAGATATCACAGAAGAAATGGATTATATTCTTGAAACGCTCAATAAATTGCAGAAATCGATCTTCAAGATCTACTACCATTTTCACTATATAGCAATCAACGTTAAAATCAGAATTACGTTATTGTCTCCAATTACTGTTTGAATAGAGTTGAGTTGATTTTAGTTTAGCGTCCCGTTCAGCAGCGAGGCTATATAAGACGTGGACCTACTGATTAACGTGGAATCCGAACCACATGAGCTCCCACCGGGGAATCGAACCCGGGTCTCTCACGCCACTTTTTGAATAGAGAGTTAACAGAAAAATCGGAATCTTTTCAGTTTAACGTCCCACGATTATGCCGTTTAGACTAAGGGAGATGGATGATCAAGACAAGTAAAGGGTGATGGATGAATCCGTGGAGTTAGTGTGTGGGAGGAAACGGGAGTAGCCTTAGAAAATCCACGAACACGACGTTGTCCGCCACACACCAGAGGTAAGTGCTCTACCATTGAGACACCGTGCCCTCACACTTAAGATAGAAGATTCTGTCTATTCTTATATTGCTAAATCGATTTTCCCCGAAAAATAAAAGCTTTTTGCAATCTCGTATCGTTTTGGCTCTATTTGGATCAATATTGAAAACGAAAATTGTAGTGTGCCGGTGCTGTGCCATCAGTTGTAGTTCAGAGTACTTATTAAATGAACGCAACTAAATGGGGACGAAACTGATGCACAACACGGCACTTAACTGTAAAATTATGGTTGAATTTAAATGAAATTCAAATGTTTTAATTTAGAAAAATGACTAGTTGTGGGAAAGATAAGGGAAAGAGAAAGATTTTATCTAAGATAAAGGAATGAGCGCTAGCCTGATAGTTCCAACATGGCTGGCGTCGTCCTGGTCATCTGGAACGATGAATGTCTTTCTCTGGAGGAGCCTGGATAAACTGGAGTCAGTCAACATCTGGATCTCTTTCCTGTTGATCTGCAAGGAGCGTCGAGTTCTCTCTTGACAATGCGTCTTTACGATGATGTTCTCCTACACATTCATTCCACTAGTTTCAACTTAAGCTCGATGTATCTGCGGTGATAAGCCAACAGAATGGTACTTCTGAGTTATGGAGCTGATTGTTCTCCAATGGTGCGATCCGCTTCTCTCGTCGATCCTGCATCTATCCTAACCGTGTGTCGAATACCCCTTGTCGATGTGTCGTCCGTGATTTTGTCTCACTATAAAGTGATGACTGGCATTCCATGAACGAGGAAGTATCAGGCTGTGCATAAAGGTATGCGGAAAGGCAGGTAGAAAACTAGTAGTGTTTATTGACAATATCGAAAGTGACAATTAACAAATACATGTTTATACAAACTGTCTGGCAATGTACAACATTAATAAAAGTTTTGTTCCGTTGGATTTTAAAGAGTTCATGATTCTGTAGAACATAGTCGCAATTTAATAAAATAATTGAATTTGGCGAATTAAGTTAAGAGTTTACAAAATTATCACATGGTCACTTCACATCTAATACACAGCTACATCACAGTAGTATACTTCTATCACTTTCGATTTTAGTAGATAGTGAAGGAAGGAGATGAAATGCATTCTTGAAATGCCTAATAGTTTGCAGAAACTAATTTTATGTTACTGTATATCCATTTTGTTGTATAGTGATCAACTTAAGAACCCGATCAACCGGAACTGCTTGATTTCTGCCACTTACAATGGATGGATCTCCCTAGTCAACCATTTTGATTTCTAATTTTTGACACTCTACAAGATGGCTAAAACTAATGATGATCCATCGAGTACTTCTTGAGTTTTTTTTTTAATCTCTCGGAGGGGTAGACGCACGGAGATACATGAAAAATATATAAATGAGTTTTAGTAAACCAAAATCTTTAAAAACAATTCTGAAAGCAATGACAGAAAGTCCAAAACAAAGAAAAAAATGAATGTCTTTTGATGTCCTTGGAAGGCAGTTACTCTTTGGTCTTTAGTACTGAAATATTATCAAAGACCCTTTCTTTCACTTAGTGAATGAAATCAGAACAGAAAACAAATTATATATATGATTTCATCTTGCCTTTTCACCATGTTGTTGGCTTGACTTCTTTCGGTTTTGTCTTCAAAGTCACTGGACTAGTTGTTGTGTAAACGGGAGCATCCGGTCTTCTACGTCAAAGACACACATTTTCTGTTTCTATCGTAGCTTGTGTGTGCACGCTTACAACGATAGGAGAGGAAAATCCCTTATTTCATCAGATAAAACCCACGTTGAGATAATCTTCAAAAAGGAAAAGTTTCCACAAGTATATGTAGCGGAAAGGAAAACTGTTCTACACTTTAGTGATGTTGACTTCCTATGTGGCTATTGATGTGACTAAGGTCTTTTCTTCTTCTCTCAGAAGAAGATTGGTTCATGTCTGGAAGAGATCTGTAGATAATGACTTATACTTCTTCAGTGTCGCGTGTTCAACGTGATTCTTTTTTTGCTGTTCTTTGTTTTTATGGTTGACACAACTTTATGAATCAGTGCTTGGGAACTGTATGAATAAAGCACCATTTGCCGTCAGAATATCACTAAAGCCAGATCTTTCCAATTCACAACAATTTGTGTAAATAGTTATTGAAAAATGCAAATTGAAACTAAGGTTTCCAGAAGTCTAAAATCAAACTAACATTAGATTACCTGGAAAATCTAATGAGCAAAGTTCTTTGAAAACCCATATCTAACAGAAGCTTTACTAACTAATATAGGTAAGCAACTCCTGAGTTTTCCTTTGAGAAATGAGATTTATTATAATCTAATAGAGATCTTACGATACACTGATTTTATACTTGACATAGCTAAATCAAAATACATTTATTTTTAACTCAATGCTTATTCCCTTTTTAGATTGTCAACATTTGTCAGTTTAAAATGGAACTATTTGCACATAATATCAGCAGAGTTTTTTGTTGTTGTTGTTGTTAAATTACTAATATAAACAAACTTATTAACACTGTAGCTTAAGCTGGGGGTTGATAGAGTAATCACATAATTCACGTATGTTGAGGGAGAGATAATGTAGTGAGGAATGGTCTGTGTTGTAGAGACCTGCACGGACATAACTTTTCGGCCCGAGCCCAACCCAGCCCGAATGTACCTAGGCCCGGCCCAGCAAGGGCCCGAAAAATGTTTGAGATTTTCCGCCCGAGCCCGGCCCGACTCGATAAGTGCTTTTTAAATTCTTGGCCCAAGTCCGGCCCGGGCCCGATAATTTTTAAAAGTTTCATTTTGTAACATTTTTCACAGGCACACTTCTTCAACGTTTGCTTTTATTATAATTATCGTTTAACGAAAGTCAATAATTCTTAAAGAATTGCAATTAATAGTCCCCAGCCCGTCCCGACCTGAAAAGAAATCAGTGTCGGCCCGGCCCAAAGAAATAACAGAGTCGGTCCGCCCAAGCCCGGTCCGTGCAGGTCTCTACTGTGCTGTGATAATCGTTCTCTCTGTTCATTCTCCAGCTGTACCAGATTGAAGTTCCGGTCGCCATTCAGAGCGGAAGTTATTAAAGAATGCCTTTTTCCATAATCTAGATGTTGAATAAGGACACAAAATACAGAGACTCTTCTATGGCATAAGGCAGTGGTTCTCAACCTAATTTCTATCACGATCCCCATTTTACCACATCCTCTTGCTAGCGATCCCCTTATAATTTCCGGTTTGTAATAAGGTTGTGTAGGATTTTTAATATACTTATTGCGGAAATCTCACGATATGCATCTATTTTTATAATAGTAGAATCCATTTCTTATATATAGTGTCGCGGGTGCGATTCCCGGTGAGGGCACTCAGTCGAAAAATTGTAAACAGCTTTTTCAGGCCAGCCATCTTCAATGAGGTTTCCCTCGGTTTTCCTCATTTACACAATGCAAATATCGGGGTGGTACTTAACATGTGGGTCCCAGGCTACTTCCTTTCCTTTTCCCCGGATAGTGTGCTCGCCAAGGGACGTCATCCCTCAAACGTGACGGGCCAACATGGCCATACATGCCGAAAGTCCAGAAATCTAAAATCCTTCTCCTTCATGTATATAGTGGATAATGTAACTTCCCTAAAAGCGAATGCATTAAAACCAAATTTGTTTTGTTCATTCATATTACAAATATCGAATCCGATCAGTCATACTATTTCAAAATGAATACCATTGGCCGGAGTGGTTTCTCTTCCATGGTAAGCGTTAAAACAAAAACAAGAAATCGCTTATCAGTTAAAAATGACTTAATAATGTAAGTTAAAAATGACTTAATAATGTATGTTACGGGGATTGAACCGGACATTGCTGCACTAGTGAAATCATACTATGCTCAGGTATTTCATTAGTTTTTAATTTTAATTGTATTTCAATCTGCAGGTTTTGTTTCATTTGTATTTTTCTGGTATTGCAATATGCACTTCTCATTAGTTTCATAACGTACCTCTTTCATTTAAGTTGATTTTTGGACAACTCTGCACCTGTTGAAAATGTTTAGTAGATCTATTTTTTTGGTGTTCTTAATAGTATGTGTAAAAATAAAAAAAAATATGCCTATCAGAACAAAATTCAAAATAATATTTTAAAAATATTTTCCGGTATTAGATTATTAGAATTTAATTATTTTTGTTTCTTCTGCTTATTTTCGCGACTCCCCTAGGGGTCGCGACCCACAGGTTAGAAATTCTGGCATAAAGATTTCTAAGGTTCATCGATGCAGAAACAAAAGGAAGGCATTTTATCCTATTCTGACTAAATTAAACCTTCCTTGTGAACTTTTTATTTAATTTTGTTTAGATAATTATCTACGTCCATCAAGGCCTCCCTTATCAAAAACTTTATACTTAACGAAAGATATTCTCTGTATAGAAATTCGACCCAGTCAACATTTCTGAGGTAAACGTAGTGCTACGTTGTTACCTCTTGCTGAATGATGAAAGAATAGTGACCGTGATTGTCAAATTTGTACATAAGCTCATTGGTTTTCGGACGACCACTACTTGATTTATAAGACATAGATCTCGTTTCCTGGAATCTGCTGAAAGTTCGGCAACATTACTGTGAGAAATGGCCTACCAATCGCGGTATTGCATATTAAACTCTGCAGTCACCACACGCAAATTGCGATTTCTATACATTAGAATTATCACCATACGTTCTTCGATTGTCAGTCTCTGGTCGAACATTTTTCAGCCACTGATACCTGCAAATATACGAGGGTTGGGGCAAAAGTCATGGCAACTATTTTTTTTTCTCGAAGATACCAGTTCGGTTGGAAAATCTGACACATACAGACGAAAGGACAAGGTGTTACCTACATGTGTGGACAATGAATACCACTGACATATCTTAACACACTAAATTATTACGGTAGTATACAGGGCAATATGACCTTCACGGTGCAAAAGAATGACAACACAGTACGCATACAGTTGACATGACAAATCTGGGCCTAAAGACGCTCAAAGTAGTCCCCTGCTATTGCACCACACGCTGTCAACGATGTGGGAGACGTTGAATATCATCCGCTTCAGCATTTGCCGCACCATGTGTGAATCGGGTCACCTGTTCGCGCACAGCATTAGCAATGTCCTCGCGTGTTGCAAACCGCCTACCACATAGTGGTTCCTTAACCTTTCGAATGAGATCAAAGTCACAGCGCGATATGTCAAGAGAGTACGGTGAGTGCTCCAAATCTTCCCATCCCCATTGTTGCAGTAGCTGCATACACACTCTGCTTTATGTGGTTTTGCATTGACGTGCAGGATTATTGCACTGTCCTCAAGATCCGGACGTTTCTCCCGAACGCCACGTCGTACCTGTCGCACCAGGAAGTCCCTGTAGTACTGTGCGGTCACTGTTCTGCCATGTGGAACAAAGTGACAAACAACGACACCCCTGATGTCAAACGCGACGATCACCATCAATTTGACTGGGGAAGGATTCTGACGGAACTTCTGCCTCCTTGGTGATCCAGCATGTCACCACTCTGTGGACTGACGTTTCAGTTCTGGTTCGTATGCCATGGCCCAATATTCATCGATGGCAATTATTCGTGACAAGAATTGATCGCCGTCCTGTTGCCAGCGTGCAAAGTGGTCGGAGCATATTGCATAGCAAATCCACCTTTGAACTTCCGTCAGTGCATGAGGTACCCACAGCGATGCGATTTTGCGTAGTTGCAGTTCATTACGCAATATCCTGTGGACGGTGCGTTTCTCGATGCCACTTGCCTCCGCTAACTCCAGTAGCGTCCATCGTCTGTCTTCATCCAGGAGCTGCTCGATGACGGCACGTGCCACGTCGGTCCGCACGCTGACAGGTCGTACCGAACGTTGCTCATCACTGTTTGACACACCTCCTTGCTGAAACTTTCCTACCCACCGTGCTACTGTCCGGCATGGTAGGGCATTATTCCTAAGCACTTCCACTAATTCACTGTGACATTCCATCGCATTTCAGCCTCGGAGAACGGTTATTTTGATGTAAGCGCGATGCTCAACACGGATTACTTCCATCTTGCACGACATTCACCAACTGACTGATTTCACAGGCCTCGCTGTGCTACTACCAGCTATCACAGAGCCATCTGTTGTTTTGCATACACACTATGCCTGCAGAACTTTCACACGACACATAGAAGTTTTTGTGATCCGCTCACATATCTGCAAGAAAAAAAATAGTTGCCATGACTTTTGCCCCAACCCTCGTATAACAGGTCGTAATTAGTTAATATTATGATAAAAAAAAAGTAGCATTGTGCTCCTGCTAAAGGCATATAAAGCATATTGCATTTTAAAAACCTTATTTACAAAATATATTTAAGGTGACGAACTCTAACATGACGTCCGTGGTATTCACTGTTTTTTAAAGTTGGCCCATTCCTCAAACATCACTCATGGGCAGTATAGACCCCCCAACCGAACAGTCTTTCGTATTTCAGGACCATATCCGACCTTTCGCCCACCCTGTATATGCTCAACGCCTGCGATATTCTAGTAAAATAGTATATAACATTTACTTGTTGGGGTTCTGTTGGATAGCAGCTGATATGTCTTACAGTTTTGATTCATTGAGTACTGGTTGTGTACGACTTTGCTCATCGTCTTTTAGTGTTGTGGTTTATGTAAATTTCTCGTTAAACGCTGTTGCTTTATGTCGGTTAGGAACTATGATCTGGAAATTTAACGCAAAACTTGTTTCACTGTATATTACTCAGCAAGCTTCCTGAAGACGTAATTAATGGGAAATATTCACTATTCTGTAGTTAACACTGTTTCCGAATATACACGGAAAGACACGATCTCAATCGTTCAAATGCGATGAACAAGTGGCGAACAGCAAAGAACTATGCATGCCTTTTTGCATCAGAGTCACCATTATGACTTTATCCCGAAAGTACACTCCACACACCTCACGATTACTATCCTGTGTAGAAAACATTATAACGCTGCACGAAATACAAGGTAACCAAAAAGTTTTTGCTGTTCTACAGCAGTGATAAACAAAGAGTCATACGTGGACGGTACGTACATATCAAAGTAATCTTCATAAGCATCGAACACTTTTTGCCAACGTTCCGGCAGATGCACAATACCCTGGTGATAAAAATCGAGTCATCTATGCAAAAATGTCCTTGAGAGCGTTTCGCAGGTTTTCCTGATTTGCGAAGGATCTTCCAGAAGATTATTGTCGAGGAAATGGAGCAGGTGGTAACCTGTTGGCACAAGATTCAGCGAATATTGTGCATGGCACAGTGTCTCCCAGCCAAGTTGGTGAACGGTCTCCCGGGTCCTCTTTGCCACATATGTCTTGGCAGTGTTATGCAAGAATAGCACACCCGTGCGATTTACCAATATCGACTCCTTCTGTTGCAATGCACGATGCATCCTTTGCAACTGCTGAGAGAGGTCAACAGTGATAGTTTGACCAGATAGAAGGAGCTCGTAATGCAACACTTGCCGCCAGTTCCACCATATAGAAACCAGAATCCTCCGTGGGTACAGAAATGGTATTGAGGTGTAAGGAACAGGATCACGTGGCGACAACTAATGTCTAGTGCGCATGAAAATGTCATGGAGTACCCACTTTTCCTCACTAGTGAGCAACCGAACGAAGATGAGTGTGTTAAGGACCGAGTGAGCAAAGACACATATGTTGTGAGTCGTTGTTTCTTGTTGACTGCCGGCAATGTGTGGGGTACCCACTTGCTTAACTTGTATGGTTTCTCTATCCATGCAGTTGCAGTCTGATTTTTTCAGCGGAAACATGGAACTTTTCTGCAAGTTCATCATACATACGTTAGACCCTGTCCTCCTCGATGGCTGCTTTTAGGACATCGTTATCCAATACAGGTGGTCGTCCACTGTGAGGTTCATTCTCAGGAATGGGATTTCTAGAATCAATGCCTAGTGGTGCGTTCGTGTCCGTCAGTGTCCTCAAATGCCTTGCATATGCGGTAACTTGATGCGGCAGCTAAAAACGCTGTTTCGATACTCTCGACATTTCTGTTCGACATTTGATGAGCTATTATTACAACGTGTTTCTATTACCGAAGGTCGATGGTCAAAGTAACTTCCGATCGCTTGACAGGCATGTTCATCATTTCGTTTCCTTTCAATGAGTGTATGATTAACGGGACGTCAAAAACTGCAAAAACTTCTTTAGTTATCTTGTACAATTGCTCAAGTGCTCAGAACGCAAGTAGTCTAGGAGCCATCCATAAGTCCTGTTGGATCGAGAAGATCGAAGAGTAAATTATTGCTTGACTTTGTCTAATGGTACTAGTGGATGATTTCTGGCTTGGTCACATGTTCCGAAAACCGTGAAATGGCCGCCAAGGTCAAAGGTCATCGAAAAATTACCTTACATCACAAAGCATTAAATATGTTTAAAACGGTTGAGTTTTTAAAAAATAACCCTCTACAAAAGCTGTTTGGAATATTTTTTTTATCAAATTGACTATTGTTACCTTTTTGTCCAGTGACGTAGAGTGATCAACAACTTAGGGGGCACTAATTCCTAAACTATCTTTCAAATATCTGAACCATACAAATATCCATGTGATAAAGAGGTGAGTGGATATTTCAGGAGAGAAAGTAGGGGCATGTACCTCCCTGTCCCCTTCCTTCCAGACGTAACCCTCTTGCCTAAAACCTACTTTATTGCAAAAATGCGCGCAAAATTAAATGCTAATATATATTGTAAATGTGTACGCTACATTTTATTTTATTTATTATTACGATATTTAGTTAAAAATAAGTCACTATAATTTCTCAGAGGTTTTATTTCATTAAGTGGGAATAGTCTTACTGTATTTAGCCAAGCCAGTGTTAACTACTAGTCTACATTTTTATATCTTGTTTTTCTAGTATGTGTTCTGAGTTCTGAGTATGAATCCTATTTATTTAAAGAAAATTTTAATCTGCAAAGATACTTAAATTACATTCTTGCTTATAAGATTATTGTTTCCTAGAATTATTAAAGTTTATGAATTCTGAAATATATATAAAATATATTTATTTTGTTATTAAGTTTATTAGTAACATTTTTGTCTTCATACAAAGAACTCACTTCCAATTGATTGTATCGCTCCTTTATTTTATTGAAATATATTCATCAGTGTTGTGTTTCCAGTCTTAAGAGATATGATTGGAGCTGGCGGAGAGGGCAATTGGGTACTTCATGTATCTGCTTCCTTCCTTACACTATTCTGTGAGTTTGGAAAACCTAATTATTCTAGATGGGGTTCAGTGCATTTGGAAGACTGCTTGAACCTTCAAGAAGCACACAAAAACATTCATGAGGAGTTCATGAGAGGTCACTTTGTTGTTCAGAAAAGCGATCGAAACTTTAGTGGAGTTGCATGCAATGGACCAGGCATTGGAGCAACTGTACAGGAAACCCGCAAAAGATCCAGGAGGAATCATTGCGATTACAAGAGGGAAGGAGCCTATTGCCCAACGGAATCTAATTTAACATGAAAAGACCAGCATCAAACACTTCCATCGTAGGATGTGCAGGTTCCAGGACACTTTTCACCCCGAACTCTCATTAAGTGTCATGCAATCAGATGTCGATTTTGTGAGAAAAAAATGTGAATATTATATGTGAAAGACAGAATCCGTTTGATTTAAACGATTGTGGTTTACACGGTCTAGAAACTGGAAAACATTGTACGGAAACCGACGAGAACTTTAAGCTGACGAGGATGAGCATTGGCGATAGAGAATAAATTAAATTTTGCGACGATATATTTATTATAAAATACAGTAAGTTGTTTAGTCTTCTAGCACGAATGAAAAAACCAAAGACTTAATAAGAAAACAAGGAATTTGACATCATAAGGGAACCATCTGAAAGTATGAGGATTATTGACATAGCTAGGGAGAGAGAATACCCACTCAATCGCTTATTGTGCTACGCAATATCTTGAACTTCTTCTGCCTAACAAAAGACGGTTTCCTGTCAAAATCAAACAAATCTGAAATGATACCGGAAAAGAATTTCCTGAAATGCCTGCTTAAACTCTTTTTGCGTCTTCTTTATCAACTTCAACTGCATGTGCTTCAAGCCCGTGTTGTTGCTGCTTGACTGGAAAGTTTTTGATGACGTTTGGAGATTTTACACATCATATCTTATGTGGAATTCTACCGATAGCACAAGGATCAAGCAAAATAAGTATCATATTCGATGTGTATAAAGAGGATCGTGTAAAATCGCACGAACGCCTCAAATGAGAGTCAACCCATTGAAATTACCATCAATGGTGCAAAAACTCCAAAGATATACACGATTTCTGGGTCTCTTCCCAAAATAAGTACAGACTGTAAATGTTTTTCGCTGACTGATGAAACAGAGTCATGAATTGCAATGGATGGATGTGTATGTTGATGGATTAGAAGTTTGTGGGGAAAGAAGCATTCACATATTAAATGAAGAAATAAGCGATGTTCCTGATTTGCAATGCGAGCTAGAAGAAGCTGATGAGAGGATAATTTTTCATATTAAGCACATCGTCTCCAACTCGAGCATTAAGCGCCTAATTCTTGCATCCCCTGATACTGATGTCTTCCTTTGTGCCTTGTATTATTACTAAAAAGACTTCAGAAGTCACGGATTAGTAGAATTATGGGTATTATGTGGAGCTGGGATCACTTTACGGTATGTTCCCATCCATATTCTTTCTGAAGTTTGCAGAGTCCCGTAACTGATGTCTTACCGGCAACCCACGCTCTAACTGGATGTGACACTATAAGCAAAGTTGGCACTAAGCATTCTGCTGTTACCACTGCAAAGAACATGGCACAATATCTGACTGAATTCGGCAAAGAAAAATTGTCAGAAACTGAGATGTCTGCAGAAATCTTTCTAGTGCAGATGATGTCAAATAAATTCTCATCGATGGATAAATATAGAATTCACCAGTATCATCGTCTGGATTTCTCCAAATTATAACCATTTTCGATAAATCTTTACATCACAATAGCATCAATCAGTGCTGCAAGTGGTACCACATACTCGATGAACCGTCAAAACTCGACCCATCTCAGTATGACTACCCAATGATGGCGAATAAATAACAGAAAACATTTGGAACTCGACCTATCGACTTTCCATTCTGCAGCACTTGTAGAAAATGCGCAAGACACACATCTTGTAAGTGTCGCATTAATGTCATGTCTTGTCAATTCTGCAGTTGTAAAAGCAGCGAATGTAAAAATCGGTTCATGTAATTTGATGTTATCAAATCACGTATATTTTTATAAATCAAATCTATGTGCACCTATTCGTGTAAAAAAAATGTATATATTCTAAACTAAATAACAGCTCAATATCACTTAATTTGTTTATCGATTGCAACTATATTCCAACTTAGTGTTGTACCTTGTGGAAAAAAATGGAAATAAGGTATTTGCATGGTAATAAGCGAGAATGTAATTTAAGTATCTTTGCAGAATAAACTTTATTTTCTTGTAAGTAAATAGGATTTATATTACGAACTCAAATAACGAAGATATACAAAATGTAGGTTATATACAAAAAGAACTAGTTAATACTGGCTTGACTAAATACAATATGACTCATACTAAATGAAATAAAACCTCTGTGGAATTACAGTGACGTACATTTAACTAAATGTCGTAAAAGTAAATAAAATAAAATGTAGAGTATACGTTTACATTAGTCTATATATCAGGATTTAACTTCGATAAAGGTAGAATTTAGGTAAGGGAGTCACGTCGTGGGGTTCGAACAGGAGGTACGTTTTTGGGGCAGGTGCTCCAACTTTCTCCCCTGAAATATCTATAGGATATTTGTATGGTCCAGATATTTGAAAAATAGTTTAGGAAATAGTGCCCCCCTAAATTTTTGATCACGCTACGCCACTGGAAAAAAAGGTAAAAATAGTGAATTTGGTGAAAATTTAATTCTGAACAGCTTTTGTAGAAGGTTATTTTTTTTAAAAAAGAACTCAACTGTTTTAAATACATATAAAGATTTCTGATAAAGTAATTTTTCGGCGACCTTTGAGCTTAGCGGCCATATTGCCAAAAAACTTACGGTTTTCAGAACATGTGACCAAGCCAGAGATCATTCAGTAGTACCACTAGACAAAGTGCAGCAATAATTTGCTCTTGACCTTTTCGATCCAAAAAACAAACCTATCGGTAGCCCCCTCTGTAAAGGTAACCAAGTTTAATTACAAAAATTGTGAGTAAAAGAGACATAACGTTTGTGCATTATATTTAAATACATGAAAAAGTGAACATTGTTTTATTGGTAATTAAAGTTATTTATAAACGGGGACACGAATTTTTTAAGCTCTGAAAGGAGCTTCGAACAGTGATCTTAAAGATGAAAAATGTCCAGAAAGGATCGAAAGTGGAACTGATCCTTTTGGTCTCACTGGGCATACTATATAATAGTATTTATAGTTGTATAGTTACTTTTTCAAACGCACCATATATATATATATATATATATATATATATATATATATATATATATATATATATATATATATATATATATAGAGAGAGAGAGAGAGAGAGAGAGAGAGAGAGAACACGCATGAGAGAGTAGTCTATATGATCGCATACTGCAAATATCTTATTTAGTCTACCTTTAAATATGTTTTTCTTTAAAATAAAACAAAAAAATAATATATATCCATCTGACAACTAAGTAAACAGAATTAAGTAAGAAATGCAAACAAAGAGAAAGAAACATTTTCAGAGTCTTTTTTTAAATTCGAAAAATACTAGACGTGTATATGAACCGTTAAATCACAGAATATTGATTGAAAATAAGTATTTTTTTGTTTTTTGTTTTTTGAACAAAATGACAGAAATGGGATAAGAAAACAGGGTAGAAAATGGCAAGAACAAAGTGCGAGGCAAGAATGGAAGGAGAAATAGAAAAGAAATTGGAACTAAAAAACAGAGAAGGGGGATTATTACCCGATAATCTAATCACTGGCCTGAAACGCTTCTCATGTCTTCGATAAATGACAGAATAAGATTTCCTAAATTGAATCGCAAATTTTTTCCTCTTTTGCTCTCCTCCCATTCTTTTCCTTCACTTTGTAGTAAAAGAAAAAGTAAAAAAAAAAAAAAAAAGTACTTCCACTACTAGCTCCATTTTTGTACCAAGTAAAATTTATTTTGTTGAAGCTGCTTCATTTAGATAAAAATAAAAATTTTGTGTTTTTAAGTAAGATGGGTTGAGAAGGAAAAAAAAACGTTTGCATTAATCTACCCAAGTTTTCCCGCTCTTCCTACATGTAAAGAAGGAAAAAAAAAGTTTGCATTAATCTACCCAAGTTTAACCGTTCTTCCTACATGTAAAGAAGGAAAAAAAATTGCATTAATCTACCCAAGTTTACCCGCTCTTCCTACATGTAAAGAAGTGAAAAAAATAGACTGCACTTTGCAATGATAATAATAAAATGAAGCCTGTAAATATCAACACAATAACAACAACAGTAATAATAACAATGATGATGATGATGAACATGGTAAGAAGAAAAACAAGAGGAGGAGAAGGAGAAAGAAGAGGAAGAGAAAGTAGGAGAGTTGATTATTATCAAGGATGTTATAAAATAGATCTGCCCATATTTATCTTCATCCTATTAACTCAATGAAGCCAAAAAAATAACGGAGCATCGGCACGTCTGATTGGCTATTCTCGTTTCCGCCATCATCTGATTGGCTACTTTCATTTTCGCCATAAATGTCATTTCAGAACATTGCGATCTTTTTGGGCAAAGTCGGAAGAATGGGTGCGACAAAACTGTGACGTATAGCTTTAAGATTTTGTTGTAAAGTCAGATCTATTTTATAACATCGTTGATTAAACACCAAGAAGGATAAGTCCAAGGAATGAGGAATGTAACAATTATGCTTTGCTTTAGCAAGCTGGGATCAAACTAAGGACCCCATACACCAAAGGTAAACGTTCTACCACTGAGCCACTGCGGCCACAATAATAATAATAATAATAATAATAATAATAATAATAATAATAATAATAATAATAATAATAATAATAATAATAATAATAATAATAAGAAGAAGAAGAAGAAGAAGAAGAAGAGAAAAATTGATTCAACACCAAGGAGAATCGGTCCAAGGAATGGCGAATGCAAAAATTATGTTTTGCTTTAGCAAAAAATAAACAATCGAGGTGAAATAATAGTACACAGAAAGTATCAAGTCTGAAAAGTATTGATATAGGTCTAAAGAAGAAATAAAACAGGAGAAAAAACAGTGGAAAATGTTTTTTAAAAAATGTATGACACTCAATCATTGAATAGCCAACAGACTAGAATAACACATTGCAAATTTTCTGAATAACAAATATTAACATTTCATACCACATGTCAGAACTCGTATCCATAACTAAATATGGCCTCTTGCTTTTCTGAATAATATTACCATAATAAAAAAATCATGGACAATTCCCCTAAAGTGGAGAATCTACCATATTTATGTATCACAAAAAATAATTAAATTATCTTTAAGATTTAGAATTACATACGAATGGCTTTTCTAAATCACTATTATCACAAATAATTTAGTATTACATTAATTGATTCTTGAAATACAAAAATTATATAGTTGTTTTTATGTACCATAATTCCTGTCAAGTAACGGGCCAGGTAACTTGATCATAGCATTCGATTCTCAATTTCAAAAATAACCAAAACATTTTGTAATCAAATGAATCGTTTATTATGGTACCAAATCGAATGAAATAATACCAAGTATATCGAAATGACAGTGCATAGAAATATACTATTATGTAAAGATAGAACCTTGTAGAATATTACGGTTGTAGTAGTTGAAGTATAGATTGGGATGTTGGGTAGTACGATACATACATAAGAAGTATTATATATCTATCTAGTAGCTAGGTATATAAGAAGTATATTAGATGTATAGTAGTTGAAGTATAAATATAAGTATTATCCAAGAATTTCTAAGATGGGCCACCTATCTCTAATATTCAAACCAGCGAATCCTAATGGGGCGTTTACACTTAGTCGATTTGCGTTCGATTCAGTTGAATTGACGTCACTTTCAACTTAATCGACCGTGTAAACGGGACTTCAACTTAATCGCTTGTTGATCGAAGACGACTAATTGACTGGCAACTGAATTAAAAGATGTTCTATTTTCTGTGGTTGAAATAATTGAACACATCCATCAATCTGATTCGGCCTAGTTGCTTCAATTTAGTGGCAAATGCAGCGAGTCGATTTAGTCGTGCGACTAAATCGACTAAGTGTAAACGCCCCATAAGGTAGAAAGATTTCAAATGTTTTTCATAAGCCTGTTTTTCCCTTGTGAAGAACGGATATTTTAATAAATTTCCTTAAGGATATAGTATACGTCACGCCTCGTCACTTCCCGAGGACGCACGAAGTGCAGTCTTTTACAGATTATTCATTGAACATCTAGGAACTTAAAAATGGGGTAACAAAGCGAGTGTCGTTCACTTTCGTGGTGATACGAATATAAAAAGCAACATATGTATTTCACCTTTGTGATCGTAGTCCTTGTTTATTTTTGATCCACGGCGAACTCTCTTCAACTGTTTGAGAGTTGTATGTAGTAGTAGCAGGTCTAGATTGCTCTGATTGCTGTGATTGCTCACCGGTTTTTGTGAACGGGTTTGAGGGTTTATTCCGTAGAGGTTTGCGTCAAGATTTGGGGTCATTGTGTAGAGGTTTTTGTGAGCTGAACGCAACTCGAAGTTTGTTTTTCTGTTGTTTACTTTCACTTACTGCTAATTTGCATTTTCGGGAATTTTCTTGCGGGCCCTATAACGTCCTGTAGTTCTAGCCAGAGGTTCCGCCTACGTGGAGGTTCAATTTTTTTTGGGTTCTGCATACATTGACGTAACTTGTGCGTTGTTTTCTGGAGGTACGTGGGAGCACGCTGGTATTAGCAGGAAGAAGAAGGAGAAAATGGCTGCTGCCTGGATGGGAAAGCACGTGCATGACTTTTTTATTTTTATTTTATTTTATTTTATTTTATTTATTATTTTTTTTTTATTGCTTGAAAGTATTCTATTATAAGTAAGGAGTGTATTTTTTTGTGTGTCGATTGCGTATTAAACATTTTATGAAAAAGTCATAACTTCTGCGGTAAGTAGTTTTATACTACTCAGTAGGTCATTGTAGGCATTAATTTTTACAGTGCTTATATTTCTTGATTAACAGATAATATAGCCCTTATTCTGTACGCGTTTTCGCTTTGTACTCCCTCCCGTATTTTTTAATTGCATTCTTGAAATGCCCCTTGTACTTATAGATGTTTTTCTAGGAATGTTTCTTTCACATGGTATGCGAGGAATAATAATGTGCCCTTGTACATAGTATATGAGTATATGTGGGGCATTTGAAACACATATCGCATGTCACGTGCACGTGGATGCTTCTTACTATTGCACTACGTATAAAAATGATTTTATTTGATGTAGAAGTGGTAATGGAACACATAAGAAACGCAGATCACGGTGTATTCACACTTCACGTTGGAGTGTGAATACAACATGATCTGGTTTCTTGCGTGTTCTGTTACCACTTCTAAATGTAATAAAATCATTTTTATACGTAGTGCAACAGTTCGAAGTAATCCACGCGCACAGAAGATGATGAGGACCCGTTGTATACTATTACCCCTTATAATGTGCTAGGGAATAAGTGCGTTTGCTACATTATATATATATGTGATATATATGTGAATATATACGAGGGGATATACAGAAAAATGGGGGCTACGGTGGCTCAGTGGTAGAGCGTTCACTTCTGGTGCATGGGGTCCCGCGTTCAAACCCTCCTCCCGCCAAGTGAACTTTGTGGTGGACGAACACCATGTGCGTTTGTTTCCTCGGGGTTCTCCCGTTTCCTCTTAGGCCTACCGCTCACTGGCGACAAAACAGTTGCGCAACTATCTCGTCGCTGTCGCCTGCAGTCAGCAACTTCACGGAGACAAAACAGTTTTGTTGCCATACCCTCGCTCACTGGCGACGGCAACAGAAAAGTTGCCGAGCATTTGATATCACAATTTACATAATCGGCAACCGGAACAGTTCACATAATCGCTGGTTTCGGACATTAAAAAAAAGAAAAAAAAACTACCGCCCATCCCAATGGTTAAATAAATAAATTTAAATAAACTTTCGAAGGTAGCGTCAACAGGGGCGTTATTTCAGACTTCACTTGAGAGGGGCAAGAGCACCACCGACATAAGACTTTCACGTTTTGTACTAGTATATTAGTAGACAATTGATTAAAGTATATGTATTCCTCAAACTCTTGTGGAGCAATTGCACCTCCTGCCTCCCCTAAATGACGTCCCTGAACGTCAATGAGTGACAAAAGTAACAGCATTGTGTATGCTAATATGAACGGGAACAATTATTCGAATCAAAGGATAACAAGAATAACGAAAATATAAAACGACTGGAAATACCTAACGGAACGAAACTAACAAAAGCGGCAATCCGACAACACTGTACAGTAACTGTACTTTCAATGTTCTACGTATAGCCATAAAATAAAAATTGGCTTTCTTCGTTCTTCTCGCGTATTCTTCACGTTTTAAAATCGGCCATTATTATACAGTACAGTTTTTTTCTTTTTTATATTTGAAATGGAAAGAAACTTGAAAATGATAATTTTATCTGTATTTTTTTTTTCTAGTTGTGGGAAATTAATGAAAGTAGTAGTGTGTAGTATGACAACGATATGTCATTATCGAAAAATGTACCTACCTGAGTTGTTTTTTCTTGGCTGGAAAGCTCATTCTAGTTTCTTATAACAGCGAAACACACTTCCTTCCATAATTTCTTCTTTATATATATCTATTCTTTAACACTGAGCGTTTCTCTATATCCTCAATTAATTTTTCATAGTCTTTATCACTAAAGACATGCTAGTCACTAATCAAAGAATGTATTAGTTTCCATTGCGAACACTTCTTTTCACGCGCTACACACGGAACGAACTGTTACGTGAAAAAAATTGTAGAAATCATTTATTTTTTACTTTTCTATTTGGAGGTACCTCGGCAACTTTTCTGTCGCCGTCGCCTCAGTGAGCGGACTCCCATAAGACTCAATGCATTTTTAGATGTTGCGCAACTGTTCCGTCGCCGAGCTGTTGCCCTGCTGTCGCCCTGCTTGGCGACAGCTCGGCAACTTTTCTGTCGCTGTCGCCTCAGTGAGCGGACTCCCATAAGACTCAATGCATTTAGCCAGAGCAACAAGATAGTTGCCCGACAAAATGTTGCCAGTGAGCGGTAGGCCTTACTTTCTTCCTTACACCATTTTATTCATTTCTCATCATCACCGTCTCTTTTAGCATAGCCGGCATAATCGTGGGACGTAAAACTCAAATATTCCATTTCATTTTCAAAGAATACTGGAAACATTATTTGAGTTGAGTTGAGTTGATTTTGAGCTTAACGTCCCTTTCAGCTGCGAGGCTATATGAGACTGGACCTACTGATTAACGTGGAATCCGAACCACATGACCTCCTGCCGGTAGAAACACTCTTTGAGTGGGTTATTGATGTAGTTACGGCTCGTGCTGCTGGGTGACATTAGTATGGGATATTTTGCATCAATCTACAAATTGACATTATCCTGTATTGAGCGATTTGTTCGTAGAGTTGCAGTCTAGTGATTTTTGATTGATAATTTAAATGACGGCTGTTAGTCAAGCTGTTAGGTTATAATCGAAATGAGATTTAATCAGAAGTTTAAACACAAACACGCACACCAGATGTACATATATATATATATATATATATATATATATATATATATATATATAGATAGATAGATAGATAGATAGATAGATATAGATATAGATATATATGGATGTATGTGTATGAATCCAGCGTAACTCGAGAATGTCTGAAGCAATTTTAACCAAATTTGGTAACATATGACTTTTAACCTGGAAAAATATTGTGAGACTCAGACACCTCAAGGGCAGGGAGTTGGAATGAGTGACACTAAGTAACTGATATCAGTGCGCCATCCAGAGTTTTCGGGACCGATAAAAGGACTTGTGACGTCCCAATTCATGGCCAATTAGATCCAAGTTCATCGCCATTAGCAGAGGGTATAGTGAGCAGAAAAAATAAAATTTCAAACATGACTGAGATTTCAGTCGAATTCATTCACTTTAAAATATTTGGAAACAAGTTTTGAACCAAGTTAGGACTTTACATATTACCGACACGATTTGAACACCACCTAATGACACATATTCACCCTCATTTTGATACTGTCTTTTTCCAAGTGAGTTCCAAATGTGTTTGCAGAATGTGGTATAACTTTGTTTCTGAAGTGTTTGACGATAAGAAGTGCTTTAAATTTGTCATACTAGACGTTTTAGGACACGTCAAGCATCTTTTTAAATAATTTTATCAATGTTCTCCTCAAAAACCGTTCTAAAAGTGCTTAAATGATGTTTTATTTTTTACAATATAGTATACGGAGTGAGGAAAACGTCTGACCCGTTTCAAATGACTTTTCGAAGATAGTTAGTTCCCACTTCAAGTTGAGTTGGTATTTATATAAATTTGATAAAAGGCATATTCTGTAGGAGAAGGGTGTCTCAATATTTAGATATGCCGAAAGAAGAGTATCTATTGTATTTTTATCATCACATTTTCACTGAAATAAATATTTTAAGGGAAAGGAGATTCCGATATTTCTCCCCGTGTGAAGAACGAACATTTCAGCTAGTATAAGTATATACAATAATAACAAATTATATATATATATATATAGGTTAGTATATGGGTATATGGAATAAGTATACACCAGCTGAACCTGCGCACTCTGCACAGCGCATCATTCACATATGAGCACGAATCTTCTTGTCATTCCTCACAACATCTGTACACGTTCCTTTACAGATAGAAGTGAAGGACGTCTTGATAAAAATTGGCAAGGAGTATCATAAACGGGAGATTTTTCGATTATTTTTTTTTCAATATCGCGCACCATTTGCAAGATTTGAGCTTACTTCCGGTTGGAGTTTCTAACTCATGTATGATCAGTGTTTTCTTTCTTCTTGCATGCAGTATGTAATAAGCAAATACATTACACACCCAATTAATTATATTGTCAGTGATATATAGTGTTCATTGGGCAAAACACTCCAAACAAAAAAGATTCATCTCAAACTGAAGAAATGCTTAACCTTCGTTTTTCATCAGCATGAAACAAACGCTGGAGAGAGATACTAATCCCGTATATAAATGTGTGGTGTTGGAATGTATAACTTGTAGGATATGATGCTTTACTTTTTAAAATTTCAATACTTCCAGTGTACCTCTAAAAATGTAATAAAGAAATAACGGTCATAAAAAAAAGATATTCAATTAAAATTGAACAATCTACACAAAATTTGCAACCGATCAGTGAAAATGGTCCGCAAACATATAAACTTTTCTTGACCACAAACATATAAACCTAGCATTTTAATATAGAGTTAATAGTAAGAAGACATAATAAGGAAATGTCAATGCAATACAAAATCATTGACCTCGTATGACCTTTTTTAGGTCATCATTCCGGATTATTTTCCTCAAAGAGTGCGTTTCTTATTTGTGTCAAAGAAGAAAAAAAAACGTCATTTTTAGAAAAATCAATAAGAGACAAGGTGCTAATAATGGTAAACTTATCGTGTGCTTGTAAGAGAAGAAAAAAAGGTGGGAGAAACATCTACAATATAATCAATAATACTTTTCTTCTATATTTCCTTCTCATCTTACGTGTTCACCTGATATATCTGTTTGCCGCTTCGGGAAATCACGGAAGCTGGCAATAATAGTACAAACACTTCATTTCTTTTCCTTTCTAGTTGGACGCTAGTATTTCTTTCGTTTCAAAAAACGTTTTACACCCTCTTCATCCGGTCTTCAGTCTCAGGCTAACTGCAATCGGAATCTCCTGCGATCTAGAAGGAGTTTCTATCACTCTTTGAGACAGACGACCACGACTTTTTTTTTCTTTCTTTTCCAGTTCCTTTCTCTCTCTGTCTAAACATTTCTTTCTTTCGTACTGTCGTCCTTTGGAATCTTCTTTGCTATCCCTGTCCCCCTTTCTCCTCCTCCTTCTTGTAGCTTCTTTCTAGTCTATCTAATTTCCTGTCGCTTCCAATTTCTCTACTTCGTCACCTTCTTCTTCGATTGGTCCTTTGCTCTTTTTTTTCCCTATATATACTCATTCTTTTCTTCTCCTCTCAGTGTGTGACGGTGTCCTTTGAAGTCCTTCGTCCGGTAGCAATTTTGCCGGGAATTTAAAGCATTTTCCTCTTGTTGGAACAGGTCATCTACACACCTTTTCTTTTCGGAAAATGATCTTTTTTTAAATAGTTTTCGCTGCTTGATCATACAATAACATCGTTATACTTTGACGTTTCCCCCCGTCTTTTTGGCATATAAAGGATGCTTTCACTTACCAATTCTAATCAATCATTACTATTAAATACAGCATTAAGTTTAACATGGTGGGCTGGTGGAACTTGAAGGAAATCGCATCGATAAGAATTTGAATTTTAGTTCTACAAGCTAAAGAAGAAAATACTTCAAGGTGAGCACAAATTTAGTCCTTGATTTAAAGAGGGTATAACTTTAATACTAAAAGCACTACTCTGCTCAAACTTTCGCATCAGCTCGCGCCGTATGTACTTTGTGGTGGACAAACACTATGCTCGTGAGTTTTCTCGGGATCTCCCGTTCCTTTACACTTCCTTCATTCCACCATTTCGTTCATTTCTCATTATCGCCGTCTCCTTTAGCCTAACCGGAATAATCGTGGGACGTAAAACTTAAAGATTTCATTTCATTTTTCAAACTTTCGCAGTAATTACCAGTGACGTAACTAAGGGAGCAAACGAGGTTTGTGCCCCGGGCGCTGGATTTGGGGGTGCAAAACTGAGCAAATATTTATTTTTAATATAAGGCAATGAAAGATATTTTAGCAAACTAAAGATAATAAAAAAATACATCAGAAGGTTTACAGTGCAACAAGACTCACCAACCTTAAGAACATAGCATAGAGCTTAAGTTAGCATCAAAGCTATCTTTTGAGAACATTGTAAAAACCTTTGCAGTCCCCCCCCCCTCCCTCCAAAAAAAAGCTAAATTTTATTCCAGATTTTTGCGTTTTCATTTAACTTACATCGATTGGATACTTAACTTACATAACTTACATCGATATAATTCCAAAGACATCGTGGTTTGCAGTTATTATAATAAGATTACAAGAATATGTCAAGCATGCTACTCTCAAGCTATCTGGCAATCAAATAACAATTAGTTTGGTGTTTTATTTTGTCATAAAAATTAAATTATGTAC